>NC_135328.1:85200232-85500232 GCF_023851605.1 Tamandua tetradactyla | reverse complement strand
TAGTGAAGCTATGGCTTTACCATATTCCCTAAACTCCAGTTCCCACAGGTAGATACGGCAAGAGCCAAGTAAGTCGTGCGCACACAGTGAGGTTGTGTTACAGAAGAGGAACACTGAATTTAGGAAATCCCAATGCTTTTATAATCAGCTACAAACAAATACACCCGCCCTTATTCCAGAGGGAGATATTATGTGAATTTTACTGGACAGTAAACTTGCCTTCTGCTCTGATGGTAGATGATATCTGTATCTTCCAAGACTGTTTGCTATATAAATCCCCCTGAACAGATGGTCCAGAGCAAAGACTGTCTTTGCATATGTGCAAAGCTATAAGAGACTAGTGGCAGGTGGTCTCCCAATAAGCATGCAATCAGATAAGAAAACATAGACGTCATTACTTGGTGAAGCTTCTCAAAGATATTTGCAGTCCTGACTTAAAAGAAATAAAAAGAATGCAATAGGTCCAGCTTTGATTTTTACCCTTTTGCCTACCCCCTTCCTTGAACAGAGATCTGATGTCTGATGCTCTGATGTCATCTCGTGACTGGGTGGTCCAAAGCAAGAAGATCCAAAATAATAAGGATGGTACCACAGAAGAATAGGAGTCTCATTCTTCAAAAATATTCTTAAACAGTTCCAACTGCCTTGGACTGCTTCATTTCTGTCTTTGTATGAGTGTATGTGTGTGTGTGTGTGTGTGTGTGTATTCATGCATTAACATATATGCACTTAAAAGAGAGGCAAAAGGTCCTTAAACAACTGTTAGCCCAAAACTGTGTTGCTTGCATTTAAAATTATTCATACTCAATACAGCTTGAATTAAAAAGAATATAACATGATTCTTTGATATCGAATGCTGTCACAAATCAACACTGTTGAAGGAACCCACACTTAGTTCGTGCTAAATTAATTCTAAATTGATATTCCTGTTTTATGCTTAGTTGTGGGACTTTAGGAAATATACTTAATCCTGACCAGGCTGTTTTCTCTTTGGTGGCATTTGGGATACATTATCTAATTGGCTTAGTGGGAAAGGGAAATTATCATGAATATAAAGATACCTCCTGAGGCCCATATAGATGCTTAATAAATATCAGTTTTTCCTAGAACCAAAAGCCCCTCCTAATCCCTGTGAAGAAAATAGTGATTAAAAAGTCCTTTCCTCAGTATCTGCTTTAAAAATGCTTACTAATTTGTAACTGCATCATTTAATTGAAAAGTTTAATAGGTCTTTTCATTGTTGTTGTTGCTGTATACCCCAGAGTTATGTTTGGTAATAATTTATGTTCATAGGCACTTTTTTTCTGAATTGGCATGAAACTAAGCAGAATAGCAGTAAGTTAGTTGACCTATATTCTAGCAGAACATAGATTAACTTAACTAAATTCTTTGTAGTAGTCGTTGCAAAAATTTGATATTTTAACATATTCACAAATTAGACAATTTGTTATTTTTGGTTTTGTTTGTCATCTTCTTTGTTTCGTTCACCCTCATAGGATTATTTTAAGCACAACATATTTACCCACTGCAGTGGGGGGCAGGGGGAGGAGGAGAACTGCTTTTGAGAACAAGAGGTAATTGGAGTTTGGCTAAAAAAATACATTTTTGAAAATTTTTATTTTTTTAGTTAAGATAAATTGAAACATTTAAGTTATTGGCCTACTTCTCTGTATTCAATAACGTTATACAAGACAAGCAAAGATGCTTATCATATTAGCATAATATTGACTTCTGCTATGTAACCATTCTGCTTTTAGTTTATTACCTTCTATACATTTCAGTCATTATAGCTGGTTTCCAGTAAAATGATTCAAAAAATGAAAATTTGGGAACAATGCTGCAAGAAAAGTCTTATGGTGCACATTTAGTCCTTTATACATTTTATTTTTAAAAAATAAGAAGTTATAAAAGGCTTAAGCAGGAAGTTACAAGATTTGACTCACATTGTAAAATATCTATTTGTCTTATTTTTTGAGAGAATGGAACCAAAGAGAACAAGAGTCCAAGAAAGGAAACCAATTAGGTGGCTAACACAGGAAAGAGTTAAATGTGATGGTGGACATGATAGAGTTGTGGCTCTGAAAATTAATAGAAATGAATATATTTGAGGGACAATTTGGATTTAGAATAGAAAACTTTGTTTTCAGAATAGAAAAGATAGACCATAAAGAGTAAAGAAAAGAAGAAAAGTGCTTGGAATACCATATGGATGGTTGAATTGCAAGGAGTCATGAGATAATGTTGGGGGTAACAAATAGGTGTGTTGCCCTCACCATGGCAATTGATTTAAAGGTGTGTAGATACCATAACCAAAATTATATGCTAAAAATGTGTACATTTTATTGTATGTCAGTTGAATGCTAATCATATTTTTTATTGACCTTGATAAGGGTATAATATAAAAGAGAAGCCTGGTAACACTAGTTGTAGAGTGTTTAAGAAAAGAAAATGTGATTTTTTTTCTTTTACAATTGGGTACCTAGAAAAGTCTTTATTACTTAATCATAGAAGAGAAGAAGATAAATAACAAAGAATGGGTGGAAGTCAAAGTTAATTTTTACTTAGTTTTGGATTAATCTTTTGTGAAAATTATGAAATATCCAAGTAGAAATATCATATAGACGAACATATTATTTTGAATCTATGCAAGTGTGAACCATGAAGAGAAAGTTACCTAGATTATCAAAGCATTTAGGAATAAGTGCCTATAAAGAAGACTGAGATTGACTGGGCAGAAAATTAGCAGAAAGAGCAAGAGGAAATAGATTATGAAAAAATTAAGCAATTATTTTTAAAAAGATGGTGTTTTGGTTTGCCAAACCTGCCGAGATGCAATTTACCAGAAATGGATTGGCGTTTACAAAGGGGTTTTATTTAATTACAAAGTTACAGTTCTTAGGCTATGAAAATATTCACATTAAGGCATCAACAAGATGATACCTGGAATCTGAAGACAGGCAGCTGGCACCTAGGTTACCTCCATCAGCTGGGAAGGCCCATGGCCAGCATCTGCTGGTTCTTGCTCCCGGTTCTATTGCTTTCAGTTTCTGATTCCAGTGGCTTTCTCCCTATATCCTGAAGGCTTGCTCTTAGCTTCTCTTATCTCCTTCGGTTTCTGCAGGTCCTGGCTTCTGTGGACATTTCTGCCTGAGATTTCTCCAAAATGTCTCTCTCTTAAAGGACACTGGAAAGCAGATTAAGGTCCATCTGGAATAGGCAGGGTCATATTTCCATGAAATGAACCTAATCAAAAGTTCTCACCCAACAATATGTGTGTGCCCTCAAGAATGGATTAAAAGAGCTTAGTTTTACTGGGGTTTCAAACCAGCGCAAATGATAAGAACTGAAAATACATCCATTGTATTTAGCAATAAGAGGTCATTGGTAATCTTAATACAATCTTTGTTCAGTGGAGTGATGTGAGTAGGAGATGGAGTAATATGTGTTGAAAAATGAATAGTGCAAAGTTTGTTCCAAAGTGTGAAAGAAGCTGAAAAATAGGGTATTAACTATGGGCAATGTTCTAGTTTGCTAGCTGCTGGAATGCAATATACCAGAATTAGAAATGGCTTTTAAAAAGGGAAATTTAATAAATTGCTAGTTTACATTCTACGGCTGAGAAAACATCCAGTTAAAACAAGTCTATAGAAATGTCCAATCAAAGGCATTCAGGGAAAGATATGTTGGTCAAGAAGGCCGATGAAGTTCAGGGTTTCTCTCTCAAGTGAGAAGGCACATGGCAAATGCAGTCATAGTTTCTCTGTTGGCTGGAAGGGCACATGGCGAGCAAGGCATCATCTGCTATCTTTCTCTCCTGGCTTCCTGTTTCATGAAACTCCCCAGGAGGTGTTTTCTTTCTTCATCTCCAAAGGTTGCTGGCTAGTGGGCTCTCTGCTTCTCATGGTTATATCATTCTCCTCTGGCTCTCTCTGAATCTCTTTCATTCTCCAAAATGTTTCCTCTTTTATAGGACTCCAGAAATTTATCAAGACCCACCCAAATGGGTAGAGATATGTCGTCACCTAATCCAGTTTAACAACCACTCTTGATTAAATCACATCTTCAGAGAGATGATCTGATCACAGTTTCAAACATACAGTATTGAATAGGGATTATTTTGCCTCTGTGAAATGGGATTTTGATTAAAACATGGCTTTTCTAGGGGACATACATCCTTTCAAACCAGCACAGTCAATTTGGGGTAAAAATGAATTGTTTGGGTGCCAGAAAGTTTTGTGTTTTATGATGAGGTCTATGAAAACTTGTCTGAAAGTGCTGATGGTTTGAAGCTGTTAGGTACCCCAGAAAAGGTCATGTTCTTTTAATTCATTCCTTTGGGGCAGATCTGTTGTGGGTGGGACCTTTTGATTGTGTTGTTTCAATTGAGATGTGGCCCATCTAATTCAAGGTGGGTCTTAAACCTTTTATGAGAGAATAAGGACAGAAAAAGCCTAGGAAACTCAGAGAGAAACAACCAGAGAGAGCTGAGAGAGAAAAGCCTCAGGGATGCTAATAAAGGACTCACAAAAGCTCAGATAGGAGGTGACTGGAACCAGGAGCTGAAAGCAATGAAACTTGGAAGCAAAGGACCAGCAGACACTGTCCATGGGCTTTGCTATCTGACAGAGGAACTCTAGATGCCATCGGCCTTTTTACAGAAAAGATATTATCCTGTTGATGCCTTAATTGGCACATTTTCATGGCCTTAGAACTGTAAATTTGTAAACTAATAAATCCCCATAGTAAAAGTCAGTCCATTTCTGGTATATCGCATTCTGGTAGCTTTAGCAATCTGAATGAAATGTTGACAAGGACAAAGGAAGATGATACAGATTTAAAGGTGAAGAGTTACTTGAAGGTTTAAAGTTTTTAAAAATTCACAATGACCATCATTTTAGAGCGAATATAAAGGGATTGGAAAGGTAACAGTTATACAACACTTTATCGTAGTGTATTGTTAATGATAAGGATAATTTCTCCATGTGGGGATTACCAAATGAAGACATTCTGATAAATGGTTTTGGTTTTTCAATACAAATGTTTCCAGTCATTCAGCTTTAAAAGGAAATGGGAGCTGGAGTGAAAGTTGAGAGATTAAAGGAGAATGAAACAAAAAACAATTTTGTTTCATCACTGAGGAAAATCAAAGAGGCACAGATGCCGTCAGACTCCCACTTGAGATATTTGACCATACACTATAGAAATATACATCTCCAAGATCCAGGTACACTCAGCTCTTCAGTGCATTAATAAAATAAATGAATATTAGAGTTTATACAGGGGTATGATTTTTCTAGATATATATACTAGGAAGAGAGAGAGGAGATAGGAAAGAATAGAGAAGACAATTGAGGATAGTTGCAAGGAAGTAATTATGATTATGGACTTTGAATGCTAAGCCAGGTCAAGAGGAAATTAAAGCATGGAAAGGAGCTAAGACAAAATAGAATGTTGGAAGCAATGGAGAAGACATTTTTATAAGATAAAAATTTGTTGCAAAATAATATCTAAGTCCATTAACTGGAAGATCAAATGGTTGTAATAATCAGAAAACTCATAAAAATTAAAGAGAAAGAGAAATAAGCAACAATGGAAATATGAAGAAATTCTAATCATCAGCACTTTGATTGCCAATTAATGACTGCATAAAGAAGAGAAGCAGGACACAAGAATAAATTGTTAGGTAATCGGTGATAGACGTCTCTATTTTTATGATAGATCAAATTAAAGTTTTAATGAGCAACTTTCACTTCTATTCAAAACATAGTAACTTGTTTCAGACTAAACTTTCTGCTAATAGCAACTATAAAAACTAGATAGGATAATCGCACAACTGTTTGAAGGAATCACAAAGCAACCAAAGCAGCTAGCCCTAAGGAAGCAATATCTGGAGCGGCGGGAAGCACACTGATGTGAGCTCCGCATTCACGCCCACATTTTTGTGGACCGTTTGTAAGTCTATATGAGTGTTCCAAGGCCAAGCATAGAGCAAAGAACTAAAGCTTGAAGTATTCGTCTGTTATGGGTTAAGTTTGCCAAGGCAAATAAGGACCAAGATTCTTGAGAGGAAAGGCTAAAAATTATTAAGCCCCAAATTATAAATTATAGCAGTCTTTTGGCTCTGTATCTTTCTAAACATTATTTAAAATATGGAGACCCAAAAAGAGTGAACAAATAAAACCATCCAAATTCTGTATCACAAAATAAATAGAAAGGAGGATACCCTAAACTTGCCTATCAGTAAATCACCTGTAAGTAGAAAAATATCTGCCAATTTACAGCAGAAATACCTCTCAAGCTCCCACAGTAAGCCTTACCAAAGTGCTGTGGGCTTCTGACAAAGAGTAAGGAATAGAGAATAGGAGAACAAAGACCTAAGACTGAGATTAAATTACCCTCTGAAGACCACCCTAAGTTAGAAATGACTTAAGAAGACTCCTAGTAGATCAGAGTGCTGACCACAGGGGAGAGACTTAAAAATGTGCAGGGCTTAGGTGGGGCGACAGTGGCTCAGTGACAGAGTTCTCACCTGCCATGCTGGAGACCCCAGTTCTTTCCTAGTGCCCACCCAGGTTAAAAAAAATACATGTGCAGGGCTTCAGGCATTGTTTATGGAGCAGAGGAGGTAAAATAAAAAAAAAAAAAAAAAAAGAAAGAAAATTGAGTCCCTCTTTGTAGCCAAATGAGGAAGACATTAACAAATTAAAGGGGGAATTTTAAGATTCTTCAACACCACCACCAATAAAAGCAACAAGGAACCACAAATTCAAAAAACACACAATCGCTTCTAGCGGGATCCTTTAAAACTCCATCTATTAAGACAAAAAAACTTGATTACGTGGAATTAGTAATCTTGTAAACCACCTCAATCCTCCAAATCTCCCTAAAATGCAAAAGTATAAGCAGTATTTGAAAGGTATTGCTAAAATGCAGCTGGGGAAAAAGATGATATTTTCAAAAATGACATGATCAAATGGATATACCTTTAAAAAGAAAACAAAAGTCGACTCCAAACTTCCCGATTAATAAAATTAGTACAAAAAAATTGTAAACCTAAATGCAAAAGTGCAATAAAATTCTAAAGAAAGTAACATTTTCCATGAACTCCTATAGGAAAGCATTCTTAAAGTAAATATATAACACACCTATTATTAAGGAAAAGATTGGTTAATGACAATGCATTAAAATTAGGTAATTTGAAAAAAAATTAGGTAATTTGGTCATCAAAGGCACCATTAAGAGAACCAAAGGCAAGTTACAGAGAGTCAATACTCAGCATGTATTTGCAATACATATATCTGTCACAGGATTTATACTCAGAATATTTAAAAATCTACTATAATTCAATAGCATATGTTTTTAATCAGATGGCCTGATACTGTGGTAGGAAAAAGAGCAATAACAACAAAAACTCTTGAACAGGAACATTACAAGGGAGGACATTCAAATGATCAACAATCGTATGTAGAGCTGATTGAAATAGTCATTAAAGAAATACAAATTAAATTCTGAATAGATAACACTAAATACTCACCAAAGGATTAAAGATAAAACTAAATGATGGACTGACCATCTGAAGTATTGGCTAGGAAATAGTATACTGATTCTTAGAAATCATTGGCAGAGTGTACATTTTAGAAGACTAGTTAGTGTATATACTAATGTAAAATGTAAATATACCTCATGATCTAATGTTAGTTTCGTAGTTAATAGAAGATTGTGCATACATACATTGAAAGACATGTTTAAGGAAGTTTAGAGCAGATTATTTACAGTTCCAAACTCAAAATAGCCCAAATATGTGTGTCAAAAATAGAATGGAAAACTAAATTGTGTTAGTCATAAAACGTAATAGTGTAAATAATTTCAAAAGAATTAGGTAGTGTTATATGTAACAATATTGATGACTCTTACAGATATAATGTTGAGGTAAAGAATCCAACAGAGAAGAGTTTATATTTAATTATTCTGTTTATATGATTTTAAATACTGGCAGAAGTAATCCACGGTAGTAGACATTCAGAAGAGTTTTTTTACCTTAGGGGTTATTGACTGGGGAGTATATGTGTCCTGTATCTTTATCTGTGCGATGGCTACTGTATTAGTCAGGGTTCTCTAGAGAAACGTAATCAACAGGAGCGATCTGTAAATACGAGATTTTATAAAAGTGTCTCATGCCACTGTGGGGATGCACCGTCACCAGGCCCAATTGACACATGGACTTAACCATACTACATTCTAGAAAAGAAATCTTATGGCATACTCATTTGTAAAATCCCTAGTTTGACACTTAATGTTTCCATAGTTTACTATTTATATGATATGCTTCAGTAAAAAAAAGTCCAAGAGAAAATTTGAGTCATACAAATCACCTACTCTTTTAAAATCTTCTTTTGAGTTAAAACTCTGTGTTTGTTTTTTGTGTCAACTGTATAAGACATAATTCATGCACAATATTTATGAGAAGTTCTGTATGTTCAACTTTCTCTGTACCCCTCTATAGTGTTTGCTGCAAGCGTTGGTTCCCTGTGGGCTCTAATCTAATATTCACAAAATTGAACAGACAGAATGGAACTTCTTTAGAAAAGAACAAGAGCTGATAAGGAGGATTAAAGTTATCAGTCGCACAGGCGGAGATCTGACTACCTACAATCATCTTTAGAAATTTGACTTAGAATATTATTCTCCCATCTTGCAGTTTGTGATCTAGAGGTCCCTGCTTGCATGCATGCATGAACACACACACCCCGCTCTGTATAAACCATAGGAAATGCTGTGAGGCGTTTTCAGGCACAAAAAGGATCATTGTGTGAATATTTATTTGCTTCCATGCATGCTAGTCACAGGGAAACCCTCACCATGCTCTGAACTGGGAGGCTCTGTACTGCAAATGAATGCTCGGCTCCTTCCCATTCTTCGATTCTGAAACAAGTTGGGAGCCTTATTGCCCTTCCCTCACCCTGATGTCAAAACCAGGTTCAATTTCTGAGACCCAAACACACTAAGTTCTTCTTCCCTCTGGCTCTCCCACTCTTTCATTATAGATAATATATTCTCCAGTCGATTGTTTATGCCCTGAGTTCTTTGGAAACTTCAAACCAAGAGATGAATTTGGGCAACTTGCTGTGTCATTTCTTCCCTAAATAAAATACAGGCTGCAAGTTTAGCTGCTTGTATGAGAAAGAGGGAAAAGAATAAATATCAAGGAAAGAAACAGTCATAAATACCTCAAAACTGTCTTCAGATCTCAAGAAAATGAAGCAAATAATTCACAGAAAAGTAAATTATAAATGCAACTGAAAGTGTTTTTGAGAGCTGGTGTTAGGTTAGTCGTGTAGAAAAAAGTGTTGCTAAATTAAATTTGCACTAAATTGTTGAACGTGCTAGCAAGAGGAAGAATTATTTTACCCATAATGGCAGACATGGCAAAAGGCAAGTAAAATGGGAAGCAAGGAGGCACACAATTGTGCCAATAGGCCTAAAAGGTCTGCTTGAAGATGTTTTAAAAGATAGATGCTTGTTCAATGTTCAACTGCCATTAGGAAGTAATGGCATGATTCCATATAAAACCACCCAAAGTATTTCCTAACTTCTTACCTAGGTGAAGAACTTCCTTAAGGAGTTCTGAAGACTAAAAGAGTTCATGACTAGTTTTGCAATTGTGCTAAAAATCTTTGGTTCTACAAATTCCAGTGTCCTTTGGAGAAGTAGTTCTTGAAGTAAAGGATGTTTGTGACTCTTTATATTGTGTTATTAACATTTATAGTACATATAATAAATACACATAAGTATGTTTTCATATGAATATTTATATATAAAAAAAATTTTGCCCCAAAGTGATGGCCAACAATATATTTTTTTGGAAAAATAATAGCTGTTGACAGGTTTGACTCTAGGTAACAATTTTAAAAAGTGTAGAAAATTTTTTATTTTTAAGATTTTAAAAATCTTATTAAATTTTTTATTTTAAGATTTAATCAAATAAATTTCATGTATACTAAAATTCACCCATTTAAAATGAATTTTGAGATTTATGATCATCACACCACAATCTAATTTTAGGACATGCCCACTACCATTCCCCAAAACACACAAACATACCTCAGAAGTCATTCCCTTTTTCCAGTAGATCCCCACCTCTAGGCAAAAACTAATCTTTTTTTTTTTTTTTTTTGCCTTTTCTGGACATATATATATGGAAACATATTATAGGAGCTCTTTTGTGACTTGCTTCTTTCACTTATCAAGTTTTCAAGATTCATCCACATTGTAGCATGTATCAGTGTTTCACTCCTTTCTATTGCTGAATATTCTATCATACAGATTTTTCACATTCTTTATCCATTCACCTGTTGATGTACTTTGGGTTTTTTCCACATTTAGTTTATTTTAAATAATGATCCTATCAATATTCATGTACAAGCGTTGAGGACATTTGTTTTCATTTCTCTTGAATAGATACCTGAGGGAATTCTGGTTCATATGGCAACTATGCCCAGCATTTTGCAAAAATTTCCAAACTGTTTGCCAAAGTGGCTGAAATCATTTTACATTGCCATCAATGGTGTAATGAGGCTTCCAATTCTCCACATCTTTGCCAACATTTATTATTGTGTCTCTTTTTAACTGTAGCCACGCTGTATGTGTGAAAGTTTATCTCATGGTGGTATCGATTTCCATTCCCTGTATGATAAATAGTCTCGAGTATCTCGTCATGTAAACTATTGGTCATTTGTATATCTTCTTTGTAAGAATGCCTATTCAAATCCTTTGCCCTTTTAAAAAAATATTTGTATTGAAATATAATATATAAACAAAACAACGGATACATCATACATCTTCAGCTGAATAACATTTCATAATTTGAACCCATACCTGTAGCTAGCACCCATATTAAGTAACACAACTTTACCAGCATCCAAGAAACACCCTTAGACTCTCTTTCAATCACTAGTTTTCCCCAAGTGTAAACACTATCTTGATTTTTAACTGTATAGATTAGTTGTAGCTTTTTGTACTTCATATAAATTGAATCATACACTATGTGTTCCTATGTGCCTGGCTTCTTTTAGTCAACATTGTGTTTGTAAAATTGACCTCTATTGTTCCGTATTTCCATAGATCATTTATTTTTATTTTTATTTTTATATAGTATCCCTTTGTGTGACTATGCCACAGTTTATTTATCCATAATTCTGCAGATGGACATTTGGGTATCCCCAGTTGAACTATTCCCAATAGTAATGTCATGAGCATTCTAGAATATTACTTTTGCTCCCCATATGTATGGATTTGGGGATGGGTACTTTGCAGTGGAATTGCTGGCCATACAGAATACATATGGTCAGCTTGAGTAGATATTTACAAAGTGCCTGTATCAGTTTTCAATCCCACCAGCAATTTATTTTCCTATTTTTTCTTTTTAAACATTCAGATGACAGTAGTGTTATTTTTTGCAATATTTTATATATTTTGCTCTTTATTTTGTTTCAAAAATAACATCGTTATGCATATATAGGACTCTAAAAGGGGTTAAGAAACAGCACCTATATAATAATTTCATAACTGCTTGGGTTATATATGTGTTATATATATGCATATATAAAACAAATATAATATATATACGAACTTCATGACTCAAAGCATTTTTTCAAAATCATAAATAAAATAGTCTTAGGCTATAATCACATTTTTATTGCATTTGTTTATGACTGTAGTAGCTTTAATATTCAACACTGTCAATAAATTTCCATGTTGCACACTATATTAATTAATATCAGTTTGTAATATTTATTTAAATTATCTCTCCCAAGCCTAACTTTAGAAAGATTGAATCTTTTTTTTTTAGCTTATCCTAGTTTTATAATAGAAATTTAGTGTTGGTGTCATAAGGGTTTTTTTTTTTTTTTGGCATAATTACGTCTCATGTTCTTTTTAAAAAAATATTAATCACTATTTTTAGAGCAGTTTTTGTTTTACAAAAAAAATCACTCAAAAGTTTCAGAGTCACTATAAACCCCTCCTTTTTATTTTATTTTTTTTACACGGGCAGTTACCGGGAATCGAATCCACCCCTCCTTATTTTTTTTTTTGGCATGGGCAGGCACTGGGAATCCAGCCCAGGTCACTGGCATGGCAGGCAAGAACTCTGCCTGCTGAACCACGGTGGCCCACCCATCCCTCCTTATTTTTTAACATCCTTTATTAGTGTGGTATGTTTATTCCAATTGATGAATCAATATTGATAAATTATTGGTAACCAAAGACTAGTTTACATTGGATTCACTCTTTCTATTGTACAGTTCTGTAAATTTTGGCAAATGCTAAGGTCAAATATATGCCAACACAGTATGATATAGAATAGTTTCACTGCCCTAAGAATGTCCTGTGCTCCATCTACTCATGCCTCTCCCCAACTGAACCTGAGGCAACTGAGCTTTTACTCTTACAGCTTTGCCTTTTCCAGAATGTCATATAGTTGGGATCATATAGAATGCTCTTAAGAATGACTTCTTTCACTTAATAATATAAATAATAAGGTTCTTTCATGTCTTTTCGTGGCTTGAGAGTTCATTTCTTTTCATTGCGGATAATATTCCACTGTAAGGATTTGCCAAAATTTATTTATTCAATCACATATTAAAGCTCATCTTGTTTGTTTCCAATTTTTGGTAATTATGAATAAAGCTGCTGTAAACATTTGTGGACCAACTTTTGTGTGGATATCGTAGTCAACTCTTTGGGTAAAGACTTAGGAGAATGGTTGCTGAGTCATGGGTATGGTTATGTTTAACTGTGTTGTTTTTAAAATTGGGTGATTTGTCTTTTTGTTGTTGCATTGTAAGAGTTCTTTACATATTCTGGATACAGATCCTTTGCCACATGTACGATATGCACATATTCTCTACAGTTCTGTAGTTGTCTATTCACTACCATGATGCTGCCCATTGACTCCCAAAAGTTTTAATCTTGATGACATTCTATTGATTGATTGATTGACTTTTTCTTAATTTCTTGTGCTTTTGGTGGTGTATCTAAAAACCACGGTTTAACCAAGGTTGAAAATATTTGATTCTTTTATTTCCTTCTAAAAGTTTATTGTTATATTTAGATTGATTTTTAACTAATTTTTTATGTGGTGTAAGGTGGGAGTCCAAATTCATTTGTCTGCCTGCTGCCATCCAATGGCTCCACACATTTGTCAAAAAAACTACTTGTTCCCTACTGCATTGTCTCAGCATCCTTGTCAAATGACAACTCTTCACAATTGTCAGGGTTTATTTCTGGACTATCACTTCTATTTCATATCTATATGTGCACCCACCTGCCAGTACCACATTGTCTTGATTACTATTATGAGCTTTGTGGGGCATATTAACATTGAAAATCCATTTCTTCTTTTTCAAGATGATTTTGGCTGTTCTAGGTTCCTTCTATTTCCATAAGAATTTCAGGATCACCTTGTCAATTTTTGCAAAAAGGAAAAAAAAAAGAAAGCTAGGAATTTTGATAGGTACTGTGATGAATCTATAGATCAACTGGCAAGTGTTGTCATCTTAACTATGCTAAACTTCCAAACCCATAAATATATGACTTTCCATTTATGGTGATCTTTAATTTTTTACAAAAATATGTTGTAATTTTCAGTGTACAAGTCTTACATCCCTTTTGCTAAATTTATTTCTAGGAATTTTATTCTTTTTGCTGCTATTATAAATGGCATTTCTTCTTTAATTTCATTTTGGAATTGTTTTGTGCTAATTTATAAAAATTCAATTGACATTTGTATATTGATTTTGTTCCCTGCCACATTGCAGAACTCATTTATTAGTTCTACTCATTTTTTAGTGGATTCCTTTGAACTTTTATATATAAGACGGTGTCATGTGAAAAGAGAGTTTTACTTCTTTACAATTCTGGATACTTTGGATTTCATTTCCTTGAATAATTGTTTTCGCTAGAGCACCAGCTCATTGTTAAACAAGAATAGTGAGAATTGACATCCTCTCCTTGTTTCTGATCTATTTTATCTCTTTTCTTAACATAGCAATTACACTTAAAAAAAAATCTTTAGTAATTGCCCCAGAATTTCCAATGTACATTTTCCAGTAATCTAAATCCACCTTCACATGAGTGCAGTTAACTTACAATAGGTTATTTGCAATAGTCTGTTGTATCCCTTATGACATTACTGTCATTTGTTTCAATTAGTTTATGCTATAAAAATCCAACTTATAATCACTTGTTACTTTAAACAAATTAATTTTCAGATCAGTTAAGAATAAGAAAAAGAAAAGATTTTATTTTACCTTCATTTATTCCTTCTCTGACACTTTTCTTTTCTTTATGTAAATACAAGTTTCTAATTTGAAAAATTTTACTTCTTGAAGAACTTCAACTAACATTTCTTTCAGGGTAGCTCTTCTGGAAATGAATTATCTCAATTTTTGTTCATCTGAGAAAGTCCTTATTACTCATTTATGTTTGAAGGATAATTTTGCGGACAGAATTCCAAATTGGTGTTTTTTTGTTTCTATGCTTTATATATCTCACACCACTCTCTTGCTTCCATGGTATCTGATATGAAGTCCACCATAAATTTCATCCATGTTCTTCTGTAGGTAAACTCTCTCTACCCCCTGTCTGCTTTCAATATTTTCTCATTGACTGGTATTTTTGCAGTTTGAATATAAGCATAAATGTATTTGTTTATGTATTTATCCCATTTGATGTTCTCTGCACTTCTGGGTTTTGGTCTGGTTTTATTTTTATTTTTAAGTTTATTAAATTTGGAAAGTTATTGGTCATTATTACTTCAAATATTTCTTGTGCTCCATTCTCTTTTCTCCTCCTGGCATTAAAAGTATGCAGATGCTACTATACCTGTGAAATTGTCCCACTATTCTTGGATGTTCAGTGTTTCTTTTTGTTTGTTTTATTGTTTTATTTTCTATTTTATTCTGTTTCTTTTTCTTTGCATTTCAAACATTGAACTTCTATTTACCTTTCTTCAAGTTCACTGATTCTCTCTTAGGCCATGTTGAGTTTACTGATGAGCCCATCAAAGTTATTCTTCATTTCTTTTATAGTTTTTTTTATTTCTATTTTTCTGTTTTATTTCTTCTTAGAATGTTCATATCTCTGCTTAGATTACCCCTTTATTCTTGCATGTAGAATCATTTTTTTTCTTTAGAGCCCTTAGTATACTAATCATAGTTATACTAAATTCCTTTCTAATAATTCCAAAATCTATGTCATATCTGAATCTGATTCCAACACTTGCTTCAAAATATACTTTTCTTGCCTTTTGGCACGTCCTATATAATTTGGTTGAAAGCTAACATGACTTATTGGTTAGTATGAGGGTTGTTTGTTAACTCATATGGGACTTGATCTATGTTTAATATTTGCTATAGTTGTAGGTTCCAAAGGCTTCAAATCCCTTTAGTGTCCCTGTGTTTTCTCTCCTGTTCCCTGTCCTTGTATAAGTCATGCTTAAAGGAAAAAATAATAATCCTTGCATGTTAATCATCAATTCTCTAATATTATACACAATATATTATTGTACAATAGCATATAATTTTAATAGACAACATTAGTAATCCTAGATGTGGTTAGGAATAAGTACTTGAAAAATTACTTGTGTGAGATCAAATCCTATAACAGAAGAAGAGAGAATCTGAGATTATAAAAGTAAGAATGCTGCAGTTATAATTGCTATTTATCAAAATCTTTAAAATTCTGATGAGAAATTGACAGTCTAATCATAGAATAGATATATTTGTAGCCCATTAAAAGTTTGTAAAATACTGTAGTCAGGCAAGGCTGGAATCCAATGTTTGCCTATATATTAAATTCTTGAGAGTTCAAGAAATCACTGCATACTTTAGATATGCAGTATTTTTTTTTGAGGAAAAGCAGTCAAAATGCAGAATCAACTCCATTAGACATGGATGGTAAGCAGAGAATACAATAAAGGCTCTTTTTTTAAAAAAATGCAATTTTACTGAGATGTATTCATACACCAAATTATCACGCAAAGTGTCCACTCAATGGTTCACAGCATCATCACAGTCATGCATTTTTCATCAAAATTTCTGAACATTTTCATAACTCCAACAGAAAATAAAAATAGATTTAAAAATAAATGAGAATACCATAACATCCCATGCCGCTTATCCCCTTATTGTTTATATTTCTTGTCTTTATTTTCTTACTAATCTGTCCATACACTGGATAAAGGGAGTGTCAGTCACAAGGCTTGTTTGTTGTTGTTGTTGTTGTTTTTAATACAATGTAGGTTTATTTCCCATTTAGGTGAGGAGATAAAGTCCAATGGGATGGAGAAGGGCTCTGCTCATTCAGCAACCCAAGTGCCTTCCATATTGGCCTTTCTGTCCCCTAGGGCCTCAGAATCCACTGCTGGATCCTCTTACATTTGGAGGCAAATGGAGGAGGAACATAGAAAGCAGCGTAGATCAGTCCTGGAAGTCACAATGTTTTAACAATACTCTGGTCACACTGTAAAAGCCCTATAATTATACAATCATCTTCAGGAATGAAGGCTACTGCCTTAACGGTTCAAAAGTTACAGGTATTTCCTTCTAGCTATTATAACATACAAAAAAAACCAAAGCAAGATATCTATATAATGCACACGAATAACCTCCAGAATGATCTCTCGACTCTATTTGAAACTCTCAGGCACCGAAACTTTATTTTGTTCATTCCTCTTCCTCCTTTTGGTCAAGAAGGCTTTTTCAATCCCATGATGCCAGGTCCGGATTCCCAGAAGGCTTATCCCACGTGGCCCTGGAGACTAACACCCCCAGGAGTCACATTCCATGTAGTGGGGAAGTAGAGGCCCTTTTGAAAATGATTAAAAACAAGGAGGGGTGCAAGAGTAGCTCAGTGATGGAATTCTCACCTGCCATATAGGAGCCTTGGGTTCGATTCCTGGTCCCCAAAGCAAACGAACAAATAAAACATGCAAAAACAAAAATTCAACAAATGGTGCTGCAATAACTGGATATTCACATGGAAAAATAATGAAATGTGACCCTGCCATATAGCATATGAAAAAAAAAAAACCAAGCCACCATTATTAGGCGGCTTCCCATCAGAGGAAGATAAATCATTAGAAAGAGGAAGGGACTTACAACCATGACCTGAGGAGTAAAGATGAGAGAAGTCGCATGGATATTCAGGAAGCAAGAAATCACAGAAATTCCAAGAGTCTCTTGGTCATCATCTTTCAATGGAATTGTGTTCTAGTTTGCTAGCTTTCTCTCCTCACTTCTTGATTCATAAAGCTCCCCTGGGGGCATTTTCCTTCCTCATCTCCAAAGATCTCTGGCTTTATGGGCTCTGTCATTTCCTCATTTAAAGGATTCCAGTAAACTAATCAAAGACCCAAGTGGAATGGGTGGAGTCACAGCTCTGAGGAGATAACCTAATCAACTTTCCAACCTATAGTACTGAATAGGAATTAAAAGAAAGGGCTGCTCTCTCAAGATTGGATCAGGATGAAAACATGGTTTTTATAGTGCACATAATCCTTTCAAACCAGCACAAAGTTGTTTACAGAAAGATGCATGAAGCCTTTTATAAAACTTCATGTTTGCCATCCAATGAGAGCCCAAAACAAATATTTTTAGCTTTTCCAACAGCGCAAATAACTTCTTCTTTTTTGGCTTCCAAATTTTGTACAATTGCCTCTCATTGGCAAAATTTACTGTGAGTCCCTGCTACCAGGGAATCTGGTAATAGATCCTTACTTGGGATATTGAATATTGCAAAAGTTGCCACAATTTTACATACTTTCCGTTACTCATTTTGAAATATACCTTTGCAATTCTTTTCACCAAGAGGTGAAGTTTAAATACTTCCACCTTGAAACAGGGCTGGTTTAAAAATATGCTTTGTGCAATAATATGTGGCAAAATAATTATATGCAATTTCCATATCTATCCTTAAAGAGGGCTTGTGCACTTTGAATTTCTCTCTTGCTCCCCCTACTTATCTGTGAAAAAAAGTCCATGCTAGCCTCTTGGATGAAACAATGTGGAATGGAACCAAGTCATCTCATCTCAAGCCATCACTGATGATCAGTCTCTAGCCAGACTTTTAGCCAACTGCAGAAAGCATAAAGAGACAATAGCAGCTGAGCCTGGCAAAGGTTAGAAGAAGCGTACCAACTGGTATCATTGATAAATGATCATTTTTTAATTCGGTGAGTTTTGTAGTGTGCCACAATAGGTAACTGAGACTGGGAAATGGTGCAGATTTACCAAGTAAGTGTCCAAAATACCTACAGAATATAAAAAATAAGATCGGCTTAAGGCTACCAAACAAAAGATGAGTTGTGTTCAATCAATAAAAATAAAAAAGATAGAGATTTACATAAAACATATGAAAAAATATATTCATCCATTGAAACTTTTGGTTGGTGTTCATTTTTCTGTTATTCTGGCCACCATAAATATTTAACCATTGTGATTCTTTTCAGTAGGTTACACAGACTACTCTAATTCCAGTGTTCTTTTGATGCTATCAAGATGTTTAATTCATTGATATAACATAGTTTTCTTGTTTCTCATAACTACAATTCCCAACTTAGGATAATTTCCACACAGAATTATGAACACTTCTTTGCAACCTTCAACCACTGGCTCTCACTTTGTTTTATTGCTTGACTAAATGAGGATATTTCTTGTGATAGCTTTGAGCTTATATTTATGTACCCCATAAAAATAAGTTCTTGAATTTAACCCATTCATGTGGGTATGAACTTTTGTAACTAGGACTTTTTGATGTGGTTACTTCAATTGGGTATGGCCTAACATAGGATGGGTCTTAATCCTGTTACTGAAGGTCTTATAAAGAAGGTCACAGAGAGAGAAAGCCACAGAGAGCAGAGGGAAGCTGAAACTCAATGGGATTAAGAAGCCAGGAGAGTCATCATGTGCACTGCCATGTGACAGAAAAGCTAAAGACCAAGGATTGTAGTATCCAGTCCCAGAATGCCACAGTCTTCTGGAAGGAAGCATTGCCTTGATGATGCCTTGATTTTGGACTTCTCCTAGCCTCAAAATTGTAGTCCAATAAATTCCTGCTGTTTAGCTAACCCATTGCAGAATATTTGCTTTGGCTTCCAGGAGAACTAAAATACTCAACCCAATTCAACTCTCTACATTATGCCTTTACCTACAAAACTGTACTGTAAGGCCTGAAATTAAGATGCAAGATGATACTGCTGTCTTTATCATTTTGAGTCTCACAGGGCCTCAGAGGCCTCGTGAGTTTACTTGCTTTCTTCAGATATGCTTCCCATAAAGCAGATTCTGTTCCCCACCCAGGTTTTTCCCTTATCAGCAGAACCAGCTACACCCCATCTGTCCTTGACATTCTGGTAAATTATGAAAACAAGCAATCATATCCACAAGAACCAGAGGGCATTCTACCTTGTCATTACAAAGCCATCTGCCACTTTCCCTGTGGATCAGTCTGTTGCTGAATGCAAACCCCTTGTGGCCCTGCCTGATGTGTAATGTTCTTCTACCCTGGTCTGTGAGTATTTGTGATTATTAACTGCTGGCAATATCATTTGTCCAGTGTGTTAGTTGGATTCAGTTGTCAACTTGGCTAGGTGAGCATACCTAGTCTTGTGGCTGTGGACATAAGCCAACAGTATATGAACCTCATCTGTTGCCAATTACATCTGCAGTCAGCTAGGAGGCATGTCTGCTGCAATGAGTGATGTTTGACTTAATTGGCTGGTGCTTAAATGAGAGAACGCAATGTAGCACAGCCTAAGCAGCTCGGCATTCCTCATCTCAGCACTAGCAGCTTAGCCCAGGCCTTTGGAGATACAGAAAGAAGTCACCCCGGGGAAAGTTGTTGGAACCCAGGGGCCTGGAGAGAAGACCAGCAGAGACCATCTTGTGCCTTCCACGTAAGAAAGAACCTCAGTGGAAAGTTAGCTGCCTTTCCTCTGAAGAACCAACAAAATAAATCCCTTTTTATTAAAAGCCAATCTGTCTCTGGTGTGTTGCATTCCAGCAGCTAGCAAACTAGAACATCCAGTGTCGGTGTCATTTGTTCAGCCATCTTGTACTATTTTGGGCAAGGTATCCTTCCTCCACCAAAGAGATGAATAGGATTAGATCAGAAGAGTAGTAGAATGGGCTCACTTTGAATTCATAATCTCAAGTGGGCCCTCAATATTTTTCAGTAATTGCTCTAGTTTGCTAACTGCTGGAATGCAATATACCAGAAACAGAATGGCTTTTAAAAAGGGGAATTTAATGAGTTGCTAGTTTACAGTTCTAAGGCTGAGAAAATGTCCCAGTTATAACAAGTCTATAGAAATGTCCAATCTAAGGCATCCTGGGAAAGATACCTTGGTTCAGGAAGGCTGATGAAGTTCAGGGTTTCTCTCTCAAGTGGGAAGGCACATGGAGAACACAGTCAGGGCTCCTCTCTCATCTGGAAGGGCACATGGTGAACACGGCATCATCTGCTAACTTCTTCTCCTGGATTCCTGCTTCATGAAGCTCCCGAGAGGCATTTTCTTTTTTCATCTCCAAAGGTTGCTGATGTGGACTCTCTGCTTCGTGGTGCTGCTGGTTTCTCCACTCTCTTTGAATCTCTATTCTCCAAAATGTTTCCTCTTTTATAGGACTCCAATAAATCAATCAAGACCCACCCAAATGGGTAGAGACATGTCGTCACCTAATCCAGTTTAACAACCATTCTTGACTAAATCACATCATCCAGGGAGATGATCTGATTGCAGTTTCAAACATACAGTATTGAAGAGGGATTATTCTACCTTTATAAAATGGAATTTTGATTAAAACATGATCTTTTCTAGGGGACATACATCCTTTCAAACCAACACAGTAATCATTATGTTTACCAGACCATTCATATTTTACTCTCTCAAATGACCAGTTCACCTATTTTTCTTCCTTTTATACATCATCTCTCCTTATTCTCATTTGATCCCTTAACTCTTGTTTCACTGAGAAGAGACGTTAGTGTGAGGGAAACAACGTAAGCTTCTAACCTCCATAACTAAAAGGCTTGCAAACCTCTCTGCCTACACACTCATTAATCTCTCCCATCATTAAGCTGCACAGCACATGCTCTTAGCTAAGGTCATCTCCGTTAGACCACACTCCCTCTCTCTGAGTCAGAACTCCTCTAGCATTTCTACATGTCCTTTATCATCAACTGTTAGTCCAAGTGTGACCATCCCCATCAACATACAAGCAAGTCTCTTTTTCTCCATCCAAGGAAAATGTCTTTCTTGACTTCATTTCCCCTTCCACTTACTTCCATATTGATTTCCTTCCTTTTATAACAAAAACCCTTGAATGAATCACCTTTATTTCTTGCTTCCAATTCTTCAATTTCTATTCTCTCTTAAACTCAGTAAAACTGACTATTTTTTGTCACATGAAAACCTTAATAAGTCCCATGAAAAACATGAAGAGAGTAGATAAATGTTCTAAATAATTATGTTTGCTATTTTCAATAACACAAGAGATACTACTAAGAATTTTGGCAAAAAAAATGCTGAACAATTTAAAATGAATAAATACAGAGAAATCATAGAAGTGAATTTTACTGAAATTATAAACACAGTGGATAGTATTAGTATAAGGAGAGAATAAAGAACCCACAGAATCAAGAGCTTCCAGCCACAGATTCAAGAAATGCTAAGGAACTCAAACAACATAAATACCAATAAATTATCCTCTGAATGTCATAAGACAGCTACTGAAACAAAGCACAAAAAAAACAATCTTAAAAGGGAGGGCTAGGGTGATAAATGCGGTCAGAGGAGGCCTTCAAAAGAACATTTAAAAAAAAGTGACAACTGACTTCTCAAAAGAAAGATGAAAACCAGAACACTTTAGAATGATATTTCCAAGGCTGAAGGAAGATAAATTTTAAGATGACATAAAGCCTAAATAAAGAAAATTTGAGGTAAATAAAAATGACAGAAAATCATCAGCAACAGACCTGCTCTAAAGGCTCAGCAAAAGAATATATATATATACACATATTTAGTGAGAGGGAGATTTAACCTGAAAGGCAGTTTGAAGATAAAGAATAAATGTTGAGTAGTGGAAAGTTTTAATACATGGGTAAATTTAATAAAATAGTGATTGTATAAAATAATAATAGAAACGTCAAGTCCACAATATAGAGGGAATTAAAATGCATAATAAAAATCACTTGTAAATACCTGGTGTTAACATGCTCTAAGGCTCCTCATTATTCAGGGAGTGGTAGTAGCACTATTTTACATACAAATTTAATAGCTATTACATGACATAATCTCTAGGGTAATCATTAAGGGAAGAGAAAAGGCTTCATGAATAAAGGAAAATAAATGGAAACAATAGTTAAATGATTAGTCAAAAAGAAATAAAGGATCATAGAACAGGTTAAGCACATGCAAAATCAATAGTAAGTGGTATATTTAAATCCCAAATATATGAGTAGTTATATTAAAATAAAATCCACCAGGTTATACTGTTCCCATGAGTCTTTCCTACTAAAGGAAAAGCTTCATTTAATCAAAAGATGAGTGAGGAAACAGCATCAAGAGGATATGGATGAACACTGAAAATATAATTTTAAGCCGAAGAAAAAGTGAGATGAGTGGAAATGACAAAGAGATAATAATTCATAAAATTAAATAAGATAAACTACAGTAAACTCATTGATAACCACATAAGAAATTGAGAAATATTGAAAAGCAAAGAAAAGAAAAGTTATAAACCAGCCAAATCCTGCCTGTGGACAAGAGGGCTTAAGTATCAGATAGCAGAAATAATATAAAAATAACCATTACAACTGAAGCAGAAAATATTTTAAATATCAAAATACCTTCAGCAAAAGGTCAACTAATTAAGGCAATATGGTAAAAGATACATGGTAAATGTATTTAGTAAATATATCATTCAATTTCTTTAACATAAAATAGTATGAGGGAGCTAGCTAAAAAAATTGTTCCATCAAATAATAGTTTAGCATACTTTTCAAAAGAAGAAAACGTTTTCAGTATGGCCTCCAAAGCAAGCAACAATCCTGTGTTTGTACACAAATACATTGAAATCAAAGTATTCTGAGTAGATAGAAATAAAAGTAAAGACAAGCTATACCAGAAAATGTGTACAAAACTCAATCAAGAATTGAAAACTTCAGATCTGACAAGGTAAGTCAACATTAAATTAGAAAAAATAGAATGTTCTATGATACTGATAATCACAGTTCACTTTGGATATACAGCATTGATAGTTATGCACTAAAAACCTCAGTAGCCACCTTCAAAGAACAGAAACTATAAGAAACACAAAGAGAAAGACAGAAACTGCTCTTTCTTCTGTTCAGGACTAGGGGATCTTAGCCTCAACTGCTGAGAGTAATGCCAGCTCCCACTTGTCAGCCATTTCTGGAAATTGCCTTGGCTGGAAAAAGCTGACTTTCTGAAGTTCCTTTCTGATGATAGACTATATCCAGAGACCAATCAATGCAATAATATGTACATGCCTGCTCCCCTCAATGTAGCATGGACAACACTGACCATCATCCCAGCTTTGGAGCTTCTCTTATGTTGCTGGCTGAGGTTTTAGTGGAGATTGCATCACAGTTCAGCTACTTTCTTTGCCCAATTCTGATTCTTTCTCCATTTGTCAATAAATATTGATCCAGAAAGCACTTCTTAATAAACCTCACATACACTATTCTGGCTCACATTAAATGGACAAAATACTGAGTAAAGATGAAGAACACCTAACTAGCAATCAATAAGAAAGCTCTTATTGATACATTCAATTTTGTACTCTAGAAAATACAGCTATTCATGTGTTCAGGGAACAGTTTAACTATGATTTAAAATTCAGAATTTAAAGTTGATAAATTCCACAATCTATCAATAATAAAAGTAAAAAGGTTGAATAGCAAAAATTGCAATAGCCAAATGGAAGACAGGAGCAAGATATTTTCCATTGGTATTATAGACAAAACCTTAAAATTCCTACAATACAAAGTGCTCTGAACAATAGCAGGAAAAAAAAAGTCAATAGATAAAAAAGCAAAGAGAAATGAATAGCGAAAACAGGGAAAATGGCCCTATGTATATGAAATCATGCCTAATTTAATAATAACATAAATAATACCCAGAAAACTACACAATGATACTGAATCCCATTATCAGATTAGCAAAATGCAAAGTGTTTACCATGTATTTTATTTTCTAGGCAGTGGGAAATATGAATTCCTAAAATGTTGTTGGAGAGTTTGCAAAGTATTGCAACCCCTATGGAGTAGATTTTGAGTCACCTCTGCAAATACCTAATAATATAAGGCACAAGCTACTTGTTGTATCGTTATTTATAATAGCAAAATTTGGAAACAATCCACAACTTCAACACCATAAGAAGTGACCAGTTGAGTAAACTATTAATATATATATATATACAATGGGATTTGTTGCCAGTGATCCTTGGTCCTTGGATTTTCTGTGACCCAGCAATGCACATGACACGGCAATGTACATGACATGTCAATGCACATGACACGGCAATGCACATGACAGCCCCTCCTGCTTCTCTCCTCTTTCCCAGATCTGTTGACTTTCAGCTTCTCTTGCTTTTGTGTCTGCCTTTCACTCTGCTTTTGGAGGACTTTAGAAATCTGTATTAAAGCCTAATCTGATCATTTGGTCCACAATTTAATTGAAGTAACAACTTGAAGAGATCATATTTACAATGGGTCTACCCCTACAGAATGGATTAAGTTAAAGAACATATTCTTATGGAGTACATTGCTCCAAACCACCAAGGGAGCCGGGAGGATATTAAAAAAACTAACTAATGGCTGAAAACATCCCAAATTTAACAAAAGAAACTAATATACATGTCCAAAATACTCAATGAACTCCAAACAGGATAATCCCAGATTGACCCACACTGCACCATGTTATAGTCAAACTGTTGAGCACTCAAGATAGAGAGAGAAATCTGAATGGCACAGGAGAGAAGCATTGTGTCATATACAAGGGAGTCTTAATAAGATTAAGTGGCAATTTGTCATCAGAAAACATGGAAGCACGTGTCAAGGGACTATGTGTCAGATTGCTATTAAGGGTGTGGGATAATGGTGGGGGAATAAAAAGCTGGATCAGGCTGAAGTCATTGATATGGGCCCACTAAGCAGATATTCTGTGTTCAATGTTATAGCTCGAGGAGTTAGAAAAGCCATTAACAGTTTTTTGGGTGGTTGGCTGAAACATGGATCAAAAGCTGGCCAAAATTACCTAAGGTCATGCCAGAAATACCAAAACTGCCTTGATATAATGTAGATAAGGGGATCCAAAAGCTTACAGAGATTGGAATGCTAAAGTGGGTGTATCAGGAAAGGCCTGCTCATGCACCCCAGAAAGGTCCAGAGGATACACCTTTTACCAGAACTCTGAGAAATAAATTTGTGAAACTAGCTCCATCATCCCTGAAGAGCTCTGTAGACACCCTCTCTGTAGGTCAGATATTACTGAGGAACTGCAGTCACTGAGCTGGAATCCTTAAACACAATTAGACTGTCGGATCCTGAGGTGGCAGAAGCCAGGTGGTGATACTTAATTGCCAAAGACAAGGTGGGAGTGGCTATCATAATGGATGGCAGACTCAAAGCAGGAGTCAGAATACTCTGCCTCTCAGAGACCTATGGCACTGGCTAGTAGATGACTTGGTAACTAGAAGTCTAATAGATGGGTCATCTACTATATGCTTGTTTGAGCTGTATAACCAAAAGAGTTCTAGGTCAAGTGAACAAAACTTGAATTATAGAAACAGAGAGTCAACAGAACCAACAGAGCCCACATAGCCAGAGACCTTTGGAGATACAGAAGGAAGGTGCCCCCAGGGAAACCAACTGAAGTGAAGAGAAAGATAACAGATGTTGCCAGTGCCTTCCCCGCTGAGATAGGTGTCCAGAATCCAAAGACTGCCAGCCACATGACTTCCCAGCTGACAGACATGTTCCAGACCTCATCAGCCTTTCTTAAGTGAAGGTAACCTCTTGTTGGTGCCTCAATTTAGACATCTTCATGGTCTTACAACTGTAAATTTGCAACTTAATAAATTTCTGTTTTTAAGAAGCTGCTCCTTTTCTGGTATGTTGCATTCCAGCAGCTTAACTACTAAAACAGGTATTCTTGGGAAGTAAGAAAAAATTGGAATATAGAATGTAAACTTTATATCAATGTTAAATTTCTGGAAATTGATAAGTTCACTTACAGTGATTACATAAATGAACAATAATCTTGTCTGTGGAAAAATGTACATGGAAGTACAATGTATTCAAGGAGTATGACATGTGCAACCTGTTCCTAAAGTTCATAAAATAGAGAAAATACAAAGATGATAGATAAATAGATAGATAGATAGATAAATAGATGGATAGATAAAGCTAGCCAAACAGATGATAGAATGCTGCAGCAAAGTTTGCAAATTGTTAAAATTGGTGAATCTGTATAGCTGGTGTTATGTTTATTAACAACATAAAAACAAAATCTAATAAACTATGTAGGTAAGTATGCATGCTTTAGAAATTTTGCTTAACATTACACATTATTTAATTTTAAGTATCTCTTTCATTGGGTTTAGTGAGGATGAAATCAGCTACCATATATATGTATGTGTGTGTGTGCTTAGAAATGTAGCTAGTGTTCAATATAGTTACATCCAATTGCTATTATTTAATAGTTATCATAAAATCAGAATTGTTTGAAAGGTCATACATCTGGAGCAGTGATTATGTTTACTTCTACCCATTCTCCAGCTCAATGGTTCTCAAACCATTCTGTTAAAAAATTTACTGTACACAATACTTTGATAGTA
This sequence comes from Tamandua tetradactyla, assembly GCF_023851605.1. Classification (NCBI taxonomy): domain Eukaryota; kingdom Metazoa; phylum Chordata; class Mammalia; order Pilosa; family Myrmecophagidae; genus Tamandua; species Tamandua tetradactyla. The sequence goes on along the minus strand of NC_135328.1, from coordinate 85,473,314 downwards.
TATGTTACAGGTTATCGAAAGGACATTCAGACATAATTTTGCATCCAAGTAATTTTCATTTTCATTTTGAACCTGACATTCACAAAATATGTGTTCTACAGTCTACAGTATTTTCTAAAAACATTTCTTCATTTTTGTTTCATTACATGATATTGAACAGGTTTTATTGCTTATTGTTTAGGCTTGTTTCAGCAAGATGTTGTTTTCAAAATGTTACTCACTTCACCCTGCAGATAACATCCCAGGATACATAAATTAACATGTTTAGTGAAACAACTGCAAGCTTATTTTTCTAAGAAGATTTTTCAATTTTCTTTTTCAACTCTAGAGAAAAAACATCTAGAAAATATTATTAGTTTACATTAATCACGTGCCAATGAACATCACCAATTGTGTATTAAATCCTTAAGATGCAAACTGTGAATGTTTATGTTTTTAAAAAAAACCTTTCATCTGAGCAGCAAGATTTCACATAAAGTAAAACCATGATCCACCATATAATGCAACATGAAAGAATATATAGTTACAAACACATCATAGTACATCACTACAAATTTTCTCTAAACATTTTTATTAGTTACAAATAGACTCTTTGTTGTTGGTACTGAATCTTTCAGAAATTCAACTGAAAAGTAACCTAATAGTTTTAGCTAACAAATGATGAACATTCATCATCTATTTCTGGAATATCTTTTTTATATGATGTCAACTTACTGAATATCTCTCTTGCCCAAGAAAACACGTACTTGATGTATTTAAGGATGTAGGAGACACAAAGTGAATGATTCAGGAATCCTGAAATCTAAGTCTTTGAGCAAAGCCAAATTTTCTCAAAGACTCTTCTAAATCAATAAAGAATATTTATAGACCATCCCAATTTCTATAGAATATCTATTCAAGTAAACTATTGCAATGTGCAGCAGTCATGTATTTGCTCAATATGTCTCTCTTTTTTTGGCTACAGAGATGAAGGCGGAAGGTGGGCCTGAGTGCAGCCACAGAAAGGGGGCAAAATGCCATAATGGGAAGAAATAAGAATGCATGCAGCTAATGGACCTAATGTCTATTAGTGAATTAGCGTTACCCCCACTTTGATCTCTGATTGTCAATCTCTCTCTTACTCACTTTTTCATCATCCAATAAACTCAGAGGTCTTACTTCCTCTCTCACTATCAAGATTTGATCTCAGAAGCCACCCACATTTGTCAGCAACTAGGCAGGTGAGAGGGAATTTACTTCCTACCGAGACACCTATCAGTGTGGTTTTGTCTTCCCTGCACCATCTCCTAAAACCAAATTGGGGAGGAGTTTTCTTCTTGATTGGAATTCTAGGGCCATCAATTTAGGAAAGAAGATGTCTCCAGTTTTTTGCTCTATGAATGCAAAAAGAAAAGAGAGAATAAACTGAGTCAGAGCATAAATAGTCTATTTACTCGAAAAACAGTTAAATGAGTATGCTCTGGTTACTGATCTGAGGGAAAAATATTACACCAAAATTTAGTGGCTTAAAACAGAAACCGTTTTATTATGTTTCTTGATTTTTTGGATCAGGAATTTTGCGTGCTTGGCTGTTACTCTGCTCCATTTGGTGTTGACAGGAGTTTCAGGAAGTTTACTGCGGTGCCTGGGCTTCTCGGGATGCTCTCAGACTGAGTTCCCATGCATTGCTCCTCGGAGGGCATGGCTAGAAGGCTGGATCTGCTGGAACTGTTGTCAGTGTCTACACATGCCTGTCTTCCATGGGAGCTTCAGGGTACTCAAACCTCGTCTACAGAGGCCCGAGGCTCCAAGAGCAAGTGGTCCAGTGAATGATGTAGAAACTGCACGGCCTTTTATGCCATAGCCTCAAAAATCATATGACATCATTTTATTATACTCTGTTGTCAAGGTAATCACTAGCCTGACTAGATTCAAATCGGGGAGCCATAGACTTCTTAGTGTCAGTGTCAAAAAATGTAAGGCCTGTTTTAAAACCACCACTGTTTGTACTCTTGCCCCAAATTAGTTATATTCCTCAGAAATGCACATTCAGCCATACATATCAATATCACCAGACACACAAACATTTGAAAATCCTCTCATGCCAATATAGTGATAGGCTTTGTTTCACGTTCTAGGGTCTCTCTAGCCAGGCCAAGTCCAAGTACAGAAGAGACAACTTATGTATGGGTTTGATTCATCTTGAGCTAAAGACCTGGAAACTAAGAGGCGAGTTACCTGGCTCCCTCATGCCTAACATGTAATGGTGGGACAGGGAAAATGTGCCATTTTACTCAACCTACTGACAAAGGGGGAGACTCATAGCTTTCATTGCTTCAGACAATTCTGAAATCTGGCTAGGCTGATTTTGCCAGTTTCTTTATTAGGGCTTTTTCCTGTTTCCTAAGAAAGTTTTTATTTTTTTCAAGGCCCTTGGAATTCCCCTCTAAATTTTTGGTTTTACCCTCTGAGTCTCCATTTCTGTTTCATATCATGATTGTAGCAGTTTATTCATATGAGTCCTTCCTATAGAATTTTGGGGACCTAAAGTCTTTTTTTTCAGTTTTTACAATATTTTCTGTCCCATTGAGTTTGAGATATTATGCCTTTTCATGGGTTTCTTAGTATCTTTTTTTTTTTTTTTAAAGTCCATTAGATAAAAGCCATTCCCCAAATATGTCCTAGATTTGGGCTTTTTCGAACTTTTCTTAGGGTCAACATATAATACCCTAAAGATTCTTAGAACTGTTTTTATTTAACAGGTGTCTGAGAAGCACTTAGAAGACACTTATAAAGGTCTGTTGTTTTCCATCCCAAGTAGTCATGAGGAACCATCTAACATTTTTCTGTGATTACAACAAACATTCCCCAAACCAAGGCCACCTGTTTCAGGCCTTTTTTTTAAAGGCACCCCAATCCCAGGTGCCAAATTCTGTTTCAGTTACTGTTTCTGCCTAACAAAATACCCCTAAACTCAGCAGCATAAAACAATCGTTCAAATCGATCTCACAATCTGTGGTCAGGAATCCCAGCAGCGTCGGTCTGGTTGAGTGTTCCACTCAGTGTAGGCTCAGTGAAGATCAGTGGTGGTCAGCAGATCCCTTGGTCTGCAGCATTGCAAACAGCTTCGCTCGCGTGTATGGGACCTTGGGACTTGTGAACAGAAAGGGAGGCTCACGGGGAAATGTCGGTCACATCTCAGGATCCATGGGCCTCCGTGAGCTCAACTTCAAGCTTGTTGGACCTCGTAAAAGGAGATCGCAGGACTCCAAGAACAAGTGCGTTCAATAAAATTGTGAAAGCTGATTAACATTATAAGATATAGGGCGGGCCACGGTGGCTCAGCAGGCAAGAATGCTTACCTGCCAGGCCAGAGGACCAGGGTACGATTCCCGGTGCCTGCCCGTGTATATAAAAAAAAAAAAAAAAAAAACATTATAAGATATAGCCTGAAAAGTTCTATAAGATTACTTTATTAGTCTAAACACTCTCTCCCATCCACATTCAGTAATGAAAGAGAAGGGGATTGATACCAGTTCTGGTGGGAGTAAAAGAAAAAAATACGTCTTTTATAAATAAACAAACATGTAAACAGCAAACATTTGTATTGCCCCCTCCTCATAGTTAATTTATTTATACAAAGACAGATTGATGAAGATCATTTTTGGTGACTACACGAACCTAAGAAAACCTATTTTAAGACATAATTAGTTTGTGGAATAGTGCTTCACACCCCTCCACCCTTACCTCCTCCTTCTCAATATACCCATTTGCCTTAGGGATTCCAATATTTGCCAAATCATAAGAATTTGAATTGGACATTTCTTGAAATCACATAACATAGTATCCCAAATTTACTGAAACTGCATTCTCAAAGTAGGATAAAAGAAGACATTACATAAAATGTTCAAAAGCTCTATACATACTAAAAATTAACAGCTGCAAAGTACATCCCTCTCTCTTCTGAGTTTATCAAAAGTTAAATATTGTAAACACTTTCATGATGTTGCTTCTAATATTTATGTTCCTATCACTCAATAATATAATTATGCTGCTTCTACCTGATTTTTCTATCTCATAAATATCTATACTTATTTTGTAAGTTGAGAATTTGGCCTTAGACACATAACCTACTTTCCCCTCCCTATCCTCTCAATAAATTTATGTCCCTTTTATCTTTAAATCACTTCTTAGCATTTAAATGATTACTAATATAAGCAATTCTAACTGTTAGGGCAAAGTACAAAATGTCATTACATTTACTTGTTTTAAATTATTTGTTCTTTACCTAGAACTAGTGTTCCTCATTTATGTTTATCTATTTCCTTAGATTTCAAGGTGCTTATTTATTATTCCCATGTATTCCAACAATAAATATAAAAATCAAATATATAAAAAAAACTTCTGCTACTCTTTTACACACGGTTGATATGAGTTCTTTATTTTAAAAATGTCATTTGCTTTTGTACTATATGGATTCCAGATTTTCTTTCTTAGATAAATTATCTTGTTTTGTGGCTATTATCCTTCAATAGCTTTTTAAGGGAAAAAAAAGTGCCTGAAACATGGCATTTTAAGGTCTCCCATAAATGAAAATTTTTTTATTTGTGATCTTGCTTTTCTGATATTTTTCTGGGTTTAGAATTCAGGACAAGAAGGGAATGTGCTGATTGAGTAAGGTTGAAAGGTGGCCCCAGCAGCCTAATTGCTACTTACACAGGACAGAGTCTCCAGTTTGCAATCTCACCCTCACCTCCTTAGGTTTACATCATCTGGTACCTCTAATGCCTCAGCATTTCTGGAGTTCTTCAGGGAACTTAATTTACATGCTTCTATATCCCATTTCTCTCTGTAGGCACTTAGATTTTGGCTTTCTCTACTCAGCTGTTAGGTATACTATTCTTCTAGCCAGCTTCCAGCTTCCAAAATGTACTGACAATTGGATTGTTTTCTTTTCTTTCATTATTTTTTGTTATGAGAGATTATATAATTTTTCTTCCTTTGTCTTCATTTGAGTAGGATTTGGAAGAAATGAGATTAAAATATGTACGTAATTTATCATATCCATCATATTTAAAAACATTTTTGTAGCATTATTATTTTGATAAGTCATCTTTAAATATAACAAAGTTTTTCATTATTATTAGATATTTTCTGTGTATGAAGAATCTTCTAATTAGATGGCAAGATGGTTTTAATTGGTTAAGTATAATGGGAGTTTCGAGATTAATTGAATATGTAGATATGTATGTACATATGAATATATGTATATATTCACTGATTTTCTAGTTTATTATCAGATATTCTTTACAATTGTAAAAATAAAAAATCGGTAACCTAATAATTTATTTTGTATCTGGAAAGAAATACTCTTGTTTTTTGAACTACTTATGCATGCATATTTCTTTGGTAAAAAAATCTTACAAATTATATTTTGATATGGGTTCATTTTAATATTTTCTAATATATAATGGAAAAATAATAGCATAAATATATAATTGCATTATGCATTGCATAGGCAAACAAGGAGGACACACATACACAGAGAGAGAATAAAAAAGAGAAAGCATTACTAAAATAAGCAAGAGCAAGCAGTACAAATATTACTATATGTATAATGTTTTTCATAACATGGGTGCATGTGTGTATGTACCTATTTTTAGATTTCAATAAAACTCACCCAAGGGGAGCATCTTACTGGAATGTTCCGTTATCTTGTCAGTAGCTGCTCTATGTCATTCTACAACAAAAAATAAAGGAGCAAAAGGAGAGAAGAAATTGTACTTAAAACTCAATTCAAGATTTTTCAAAAAAGAATTTAAAGACCTATCTCTAACATAAGCAATGGGAACTCTACAATAATCATTTCCTTAGTGTATTACACAGGAGAGTTTAAGGGAGATTAGTCAATGAGAATTATTTATCTTGTGAATCACAGTGACATACAAATGTTTAAAATTTATTTTTTGATATGCTAATGATTACTCAGTATAAAGGACCTACTGTATATTTAACTTATTGATATGAATATTTTCATTCTTGTTGGCCATTTAAATAGATATTTGTAGATCAAATAATATTTCAACAGGTGACATGGAACTGACAGTTATGTTTTCCATTTTCTGTGTTTCTTTAGTAACTTGCTAAAGAACGCATCACCTTCTACTACAAGATTTGTTAAATTGTTAGTTTCCCACCATATGCTGGGAGCACTACGCTCTTTGTATGCCTGGTTTCCCTATCTTTCCAGAAAAGCACAGCTCAAATACGTTTAATATTTGCTGGATGAATATGTAAATTTATGAATGTACTATAAATCTGGGTGAATATTATTTCCTCTCCCCTCCCAATTTTTTTTCTGATATTCACAATACATATGTAACTAAAATTCTTGGTTACTAGTTGGTTATCTAATTGAAAATGAAAAACCTCAATTTATATAAACTTATGTAAAGATTGAAAACATAACTGTTCTTGATTCCAGACAAAAGTCTTGGCCTTCCTTCAAGGATAAATGGAATCATGTACATGAAGTTTGTTTACTGCTTTTCTCTCTCTCTCTCTCTCTCTCTTTTTCCAATTTTCATCTTTACATCTCTCTAGATATGGGCTTTATTTTCTTGAGTAGACTATCTTCAATACCTTCAGCCAGTGCTACAAGCAGTTCTATATTTTAAGCTTTCAATCAAAGGGGAAGGAAAATTTTTCTTTCAATCTCCAGTAAGAAAACCACACCAAGAAATGACTCTAATTGGCCCATCTTAGATTATGAGCCTCGTGTGGGAACAAGAGTATATACCCAGAGTAACCATTCATCCATCCCAGGTCTTATGTTCAGTCTTTGTCCTAAGAAGCATGTGTTTCACCAAAGGCAGGTCTGAGGAGGCAGAGGCATGCTTACAGAGGATGCAGAGTAATGGTGTTTTCTCTATTATGTCAATAAACTTATAGACAATGGTGACAAAGTTGGAAAGAAACATGAGAGAAAGGAAAATATAAAGTTTAAATGTTCACATGCTGTAAAATTAAAATTTTATTGATATAATTTCTGCATATTTTTATAACATTAAGTTTAAGTAAATGCTTAAATAATATAGAAGTAGAGGCTCAAACTGTTGAGTTTTTAACAGACAAATGAAAAATAAAATGCAGTGTGCTGAAATTAGTTAGCTGAAATGAAATATTTCAGATGAAGGGAAGTGTAAAATTGGTCTCTTCCTTCTTGCTGATTTCTCCATATGCAAAACAAGACTCTGCTCTCCTTTCAGACCTGTGGAAAGAATGGTCTGCAGGTATAATTTACGCGATATGAAAAGGTCTTCATGAAGGATTTGGAAATGAGGGGTGATGAACATTAAGAAATCATTAGTTTGGTGACACAGGAAAACTCTATCAGTTCAGCAGCTTCATGTAATTTCTCCCATTCCCCAAGTCTCCTATCTGGAAAATGGAAATAAAGCAACGTGATCAACAAGTAGTGAGATGGGGTAAAGAAGAACAGAATTAACATTTATTAAGAAACAGCTTCTGAATTGAATTAGACTCTATATGTACTTGAGTATACTTTGTTCTTACAACTACTAGACAATATAATACCCCTGTTAAAAGGTGACTCAACTTCCGAAAAGAAATTTTATGTTATATGAAGGTCACACAGTAGCTTGTGGAGCCAGGACTCAAATGCTAGTATGTCTGCTTTTGAGCAAAATTATTTTAAAATTTACTAAGCAATATTAGAAAAGGATATTAGAAGGGAACAAAGCACTCTATTTAATAATCTGGACATAGGAAGAACTTTTTAAAAAATTTGAATGAATATTGTCCTGAAATACATTGTTGTCAAATATACACATTTTATATTTATAAATATACAATATACTGCAATTTAGAGTCAGCACTGGAAAGGACTATGGATTTTCCAAATATCATGTATGGATTTTGCAACTTTGTAAGCATGAGTGTTATAAAAATAATATGGTATAGATGAGAAAATATATTACAATAATTGCCACTTCGTCACTTTCATTGTATGACAAATAAGAAAACGTACTTGGAAATTGCAGAAGGAACAATTTTAAAATTATCATTGTGGGGTAAAATTATAAAATATTGTAGCAAGCCCTGCTACTGTTAGTACAAATTTTCAACTTTTACCTTTTAGGAAGAAAAACTCCAAGCTTTATCTACTATATGACTGCCCAATTAAAGACTTTATTTTCTAGCTACTCTTGCAGATAAGTGTAGCCATTGACTTAGGTCCAGCCTGTGGGATGTGCTAGAAGATATATGTGTGCTTTTCATTGCTACTTAACCCTGAATTTCCTCTTTATCCCATGGAAAGAGATGGAAGACAAATAAGGCAGTGCTTCAGTTTCAACCATGCAAATGGGACAATGTGCTAGAGACAGACTGTGCAGCAAGGAATGTAACCCAAGTCTCCAAATGACCTCACTGAGAACCACCTTCTGAGAGCCAAAGGGTGTGCAAGAGAAATAAAGCATCTATGTAAGCTACCATTCCAGCCACTTGGCCTGCATCTCACTAGTAAAATATTAACCATATATATATTTTTTCTCCTTTCTGTTCCCCACTTACCCCTCTTCTCACCCTTTTTCTAGCAGCATATAAATTAGTTTGTGCTCACACTAAGAGGAAAGATTTTCTAATTCAAATCAGGAAAATCAAATGTTTTCATACATTTTACTCACAAGGCACTTGAGAAGTTTTGAGGGAATGGCAATAGCTAACACTAGTATAGTGTTCAGTATGTGACAGTCAAGTTTCTGGATCTTTGCACTTATCACATTCTGTAGGCAGATTTTATTATCAATCCCACTTATCAGATAAAGAAATCAGGACACAGAGAAGTTAAATTGTTAGGTTGCAAACCTGGAGAGTGGGTGTGTAATTACTCAACTCACCATGATTTCAGAGTTTGTGCTTTTTGCTACTCATAGAAGAAATCCAAGTTAAGGCAAAAGAATATAATATAAAGGGCAGATTATAGGCAAAAGGGAATAATTCAGATTGTAGGGAAATTTAGGAAGAAATGACAAGAATTCTTGCTGTGGTAGATTGAATTACATACCTAATTTAGATAAAATTCTTAATATGCATTCCTTCGGGTATACACTCAATGTATACAATGTAAAATCTCTTTACATTGCATCTCTTGAAGACATTCTCTTAATTAAGTTGTGGCTCAATAGAATGAGTTTCAATCTTAGCCTGGATCACTGGAGGGCATATAAAGAAAAAGAAACCAGGAAGGGGCCAGAAGTCAACTGAGCTGCAAGGCAATGAGCTAGGACAGAAAAGGGCCCAGTTGGAGAATATCACCACGCGATGTGAGGCAGGGGTAAAGCCTGGGAGCCACTGGGATGGTAGGCAGCCAGCCGCAGAGTATTACAGACTTGGAAAAAAGCATCACCTTGCAGATGTCTCATTGTTGAACTTCCCCTACTCTTAAAAACTTGAGCCAATAAATCTCTGATGTTTAAACTAATCATTATGTGGTATTTGTCATAGCAGCCTGGCAAACTGAGATATTTGCCAATGGGACTAGAAATCTCAGACTTTGGTGGATCTCTAGGCAAATCTCTCAGGCTCCAGTTTCTATGGGATAGCAAAGCATAAGAACATTGGAATTACTCCAGAGTGTAATATGGAATAGGAGAGCATGTCCCAGACTTAGTGGGACATAAAAGAAACATTAAAAGCTCTGGACAAGAAAGAGATTTTTAAGTAATGTTGACTCAGTGGAGACATGCATGAACAAACAACAGAAGACCAGAGAAGGCATCATTTTTGCCATGGTTGTTGGCCTATGTTATGTGGCCACCAAAGAAATTATGACCACATCCTTCCCAACCAACCAATCAATGTATTGACCTTACATGAGTCCCTAGAACTTAGACTCAACATCCTGAGGAGGACAAAGGCAAATTTCTACCAAGCCAGCAGAATAGGAGTTAAAAGAAAATAGAGTTTGTGGAATGAGAGTATTACTCACTAGAGAAATTTTTCAATCAGGTATATTTGAAATAGTCTCCAGAATCTTTAAATTGCATTAAAATGTATCAATTAATATTCACAATGGACTCATTTAACTATTGAGAACGCTCAATTTTGTCCGAGGTCACGTGGCTAGTAGGAAAGACCTGTTTCTAGACCTGAATCCTATTATTTTAAAGTTAATACACCATAATTAAAAAATAAAATAAAGTTGATATACCACATCATCAAATGTTAAGTATTAGAGCATGTGGTTAAGGAAGGTTTTGAACACTTCCAGTCTTTAGACTTTTTAAATGATTTTCATCTGTCACAAATAGCTTCCAAGCTGTAATACTACCTCCAAGCACAAAAATAGACTTTTATAATCATCTTCAAATATCATCCATTTACCAAATTGACACAGAGACATTGGAGAAAAAATTCTGTAGGAGTATTTACAGCCCCAGCTGAAGCTTTTAAGTGCTGCTAGTTTTAACTAACTTTTAATTTTGGCCTTAAGATATGCCACTCTTCGCATTTACATATTAATATACTAATTGATTGCAATTCTTGACCTTCTGCAATTTTTTTTTTGCATTATTCTAAAGTGAAAGGGTAACTCCGGGTAATAGTATGAAAAGTCTAGCTTTTACAAGGACATAATTTAAATTTATGTGTCTATCACCATTGTATTTAATGTGGTACTCCAACGAATATGTGTAAAAATCAAGTACTTTTTTACAGTATTAATTATATCACTTAATATTATGTCATGGGTAAAGCCTGAATGCTATTTTGCTTCATTTAAATACCTAAGGAAATAAAATAAAACAATGATCCTAATACTTCCATACCTGTATGACTGAATTTTTAAGATTTAATACATTTGAAAATGTTGACCACAGTTAATCAAATGAGCAAGCCAAACACCTTTAGAATATATAAGTGATTCTAAATTTGTTGTACCCCTTTTATGTTTCTTCTAAAAAGAAATTTTCAAAATAAGCATACTTAAGTAGAATAGTTAAGGAATCACCATAAGCCCATTATCCAGCTTCAATAATGTAATATCCTAACTTACTTGTTGCATTGCACCACTTTTTTGGGTGTGGAGTATCTTAAATTTATTATAGATATAATTTAATTAAATCAATGACTATTTTAGTATATATACTTACTTATAAGGATGGTTTTTGTTTGTTGGTTTGTTTTGTATGTTGGCAGGGGTCACATTTCATACATTTCATTCTTTTTCCATTTAAGTACCCTTATTGCAGCACCATTTGCTGAATTTTCGTTTTTTGGCTTTTTGTTTGTTTGCTTGCTTGTTTGTTTGCTTGGGAAGTGCATGGGCCAGGAATCGAATATAAGGAAGGTGTTTAAAAACATATCATTAAGAGCAAGAATGAAATCAAATATAATTCCTTATTTTCAGTTAATAACACAATCTTCAACTTTCTACTGATGGCCTACATAAGTATTTTATGTTTTTTTAAAAAATGTGGATTCAAATAAGTTATACCCATTGTACTTGGTTTATACCTCTTTAGTTTCTTTCAATTTTCCAAATGGTATTTCTTTGTTTAAGAAAACATGCCACTTATTCCATAGAATTTCCCATGTTTGCATTTAGCTGATTGCATCTTTACAGCATCATTTGAGCATGATTTTCTCTCCCCCATCCTCATGTTTCCTCTAAACTGATAGACAAGTTGGACATATGATTCAGATTCAATTTTTGGGAAAGAAAATGTCATTGACAGTGTTGTCTAATTCATATTCTATTAAAGCAGGAAACACATCATGCTTGTTTGCCTCATGCTTAGTAATATTAGCATTGATTCACATTCAAGTATGTTAACTTAATCCACCTGTAACATTCCATCTTGTTCTAGTTTGCGAGCTGCCAGAATGCAATATACCAGGAACAGAATGGCTTTTAAAAGGGGGAATTTAATAAGTTGCTACTTTACAGTTCCAAGGCCGAGAAAATGTTCCAGTTAAAGCAGGTCTATAGAAATGTCCAATCTAAGGCATCCAGGGAAAGATACCTTGATTCAAGAAGGCCGATGAAGTTCAGGGTTTCTCTCTAAAGTGGAAGGGCACATGGCGAACACAGTCAGAGTTTCTCTCTCATATGGAAAGGCAAATGGTGAACACGATCAGGGTTCCTCTCTCATCTGGAAGGGCTCTTGGTGAACATGGTGTCATCTGCCAGTTTCTTCTCCTGTTTCTTGGTTCATGAAGCTCCCCAGGAGGCATGTTCCTTCTTCATCTCTAAAGTTCGCTGGCTGGTGGACTCTACTTCTCATGGCTGTGTCATTCTCTGCTCTCTCTGAATCTCTCAATCTCCAAAATGTTTCCTCTTTTATAGGAATTCATAAACTAATCAAGACCCACCCAAATGGGTGGAGACATGTTGTCACCTAACCCAGCTTGACAACCACACTTGATTAAATCATATCTCTGGGGAGATAATCTAATTACACTTTCAAACATACAGTATTGAATAGGGATTGTTCTGCCTTCATGAAATGGGATTTTGATTAAAATATGGCTTTTCAAGGGGACACACTTCCTTTCAAACCAGCACACATGTCAACATCCTAAAATATTTAGATGCAACTAATGATGTATTAATATTTGCTGTCTGTGCTTTCTCAGTAAAGTTGAACTTTCTCCCAGCTTCTGTTTAGTTCCACTCAAATACTCTTAATATTGGAAAGACAAGATTAAAGCTTAATTTTTTAACTTATAAATTGTCATAATTGTTCTAGCAGCCACCAAAGATTACTAATAAAGTATCTGTATGTTGTTTATGCATTCATTTGTTTTTCTTGGGGGCAATAACATAAATTAATTATGGTTACATACATTTGCATTGCAATCCATTAAATCTACTGTTTTTGATGTTTTAATTGCCGCATCTTGGTCTAGTTTGGGCCATTTCATAATTACTCAAGTCTTTTTTACACTATGAAGGTAGAATTTTATAATTTGTTTCTTTTACAAAGACCCAGATATCATAGGATTATCTTTTATACTTCTTGCCCCCAAACCTAGAATCAACTACTGCTCTAAGGAGTCTGTCTTCTTTAATGAGAAATGTAATTTAAAGAACACGGGTTAGATGTGGTTTCTACTAAGCTCTTTCTACTCTATTCAACTAAACTCAATGAGAACATCATCGGAACTATAGCACTTAGCACAATGCCAAATACATGAAACCACTCAAAAATATTTTTGAATAAGTGCCTTTTATTCACGAGAAAACTGATTCTCGTATGATTTAAGTTACAAATATTTAAATACATAACCAGTGGTTTGAACTGAGGTCTGTAGTTCAAACTGATCTCCTTGCTAATAATCTAGGTCTTCCCGATCTTTTCAAGTATGAATAGTCTGATATGCTCAATATTTCATTAGACGTGGGAGAAATGTAATAATTGGAGAGGAGATTGAAATCTTGAATTTAAGGCACTGTTTTAAGAAAATAATTTGAGGCGGACAAACAAGGCGTGATATTGGATACTGCAAATCTAGTTATAAATCTTTTGCACAAATCAAGACAAGAGATAACATGAGTTTAGATTAGGAGTTCGAATAGAAATAAGGGGAGGTCTGGGAAATAAGGTGAGGCGTATTAGTAAGGATTTTGGTGGATGCATAAAACAGGGGAGTCCTATCTCAATATAGCCTAAGTTACTGGGAAAGTCATTAAAGAAAATAAAAAGGAGAAGAAATGATCCTGAAAGCAAGGTGATTTAGTTTGCTTTTGGTGGTTTTGGGTTTAGTTAAGCATAGGAAATTAGGAACACATAAATGGGATAGCTGAGGGTATTTATATGTATAATAAATATATAGAGAAATTGTGGATATGGGGTTCTAAAAAAGTTGTGGGGATTATATTTATTAGTTTACCATTTTTTTAAAGTTGAAGCCATATGCGTGAATGTGATTGACCAAAGAGAAAAGAGAGAAAAAAAGAAGATACCAATAAAAACATTTAAAGACTATGTTTTTAATGAAGAACAGAAATTGAGGCAATGAAGGAAAAAGAGATCATTTGGCTTGAGAGGTAATAAAATCAGTGGATATTATTAACTGCAAAGAAAGTTAAAGAGGAGGATAACTACATAAGGAAGAATGTTAGCAATTTCAAAATATAAGGTCAGACTAAATTTCAAATGAGGTAATCACTATTAACATTTGAAAAAAATTAGTAGATTAGAAAAGACTTCAGCCAGATTTCAACAGACTGGATATGGTTGATGAGAAGGTGGAAGCATGAATACAGATTATTAATTGAATAATTTAAACTAAGAGTAGTAAGAGAAATTCAAGAATAGCTTCAAAAGGGAGGATAAAATGCATGATACAAGACAATCAATTGTGAGTATGAGGAAAGGACTAAAAGTGTTGAGATGGAATTTCTGGCATTAAGAACAAGGAAGAATGAGCACAGAAAATTTGGCATAAAAAAACAAAGGTATATGGATTATTTCATTCAGGAACAAATGTTGAACAGCTAGAATATAAAGGATCTTGGAGATTTAATTAAGCATCTCTTAAACTTTAAAGTAAACCACAGCAGTGAGATAAAACTATGAATACCATAATATCAGAATTAATAGAGGGCACTGATTTCTGGCAAATTCTGCATCAAAAAGAAATTTTAGAAATTGGCCTTAATCATTTCCTTTATTAAGGTCCAGTGTCTAACAGTGACAAATATATTTTATGAATGTTTTCCTGCATATCACATTAAATCTTGTTAAACTTGTTAAATCTTGTTAAATTTTGACATGCTAATCGATTATAAAATTATGTGTACTCCTTTTTTTCTAATGTGTTATTGGTTATTTTGATAGTCTATTAGGTTTACAATATTGTCAAATCATGTCAAGATAGGGAAAATATGCATGTGGGACATTCTTTTTCCTTATATGATTGGTGGCCACAAACTTCATCCACCATGATCAATGATTCCTGGAAAGAGGCATCTATGGGCACAAATGCACATCAACAAATCTGGATCTATATATATCTCTATATTTATTTATATATCTTTGTTACCTAGACAGAGATACATACAGGAAAAGACAAAGTGTGTTTTATGTGTATGTGTACATGTGTTTACCCATGTGTGGTTGTGAGAAGACATGTGGCTAACATCTACCTTTCCCTGTATAAATTACACAAATAACTAATTAACAAGCTTCCTCTAAAAAATGATTCACAAGAGACACGTGTCTCAATACCCTTGCATGCTTTTACATAGTAATTATGCTAAAAACATATTCATTTTGTTTTGATAATGACTTTAAAAATCAGATAAAATCATTTCAACAAATTTCAGTGCAAACTATTCTATACCAAAGGCACTTACCTGACTGTTACACTTTGTATCGGAAGTACTAAATTTTGTAAATCTATCATGATAAACGCTCTACCAATCACTTAAATCTTCATAGTAAAATTTCACGAAAAACACTCCTCAATAGAGAGTTAATTTAAGGGCTGTGTTTAGAATAATCTCATCATTATAAATTATATGTACAACTGCATTTTACTCTTTTTTTATCTCCCTATCAGTTATGTTTTCTCCCTGAGCGATGCTGGAGATGATAGTTCTACCCTTGTTCTGAATAAAAACGAAAAAAAAAAGAATAGGATACAATGTATTGTCTACTAGAATACATCATAGAAAATTGGTTGGACTTAATTATAGGTAACTGTTTAAATGTATCAGCTATTGCTACAAAATCCCTGTGGAACCAAAAGTTCTGCATAACTCAGAAGCTCAGCATGATAAAACAATAAACACTTATTGTCAATGTATCTGATATAGCCTGAGGGGTGTAGGATCCATGTGTTATGGGGTAGATCGCAAACTGCATGTAAAATTTTAAGGAAATTATATAGCCTCAGAGAAATCTAAGGCTTCCTTCCTGTTGTTGCTTCTAGCTGTGCTCCTAGATCCCTGTAGGTTCATACTCAGTTTCTTTTAACCTGAGGATTTCTTCAGGAAGGGGAGAAAAGAAAAAAAAAAAAGAAGATGAAGATAAAGGTATGTGGCATTATGGTCAATTTTTTGTCTTAAATTATCCTTCAGATTTACTTATTCAGAGCTAATGTAGCCTGATTTATAATGTTATGGGATCCCCCCTTACCTATAAGTTTTCATTCTGTTTCCTAAAAGCTTCCCTTTTGTCTCCGTGTTTTTTTGTTCTATTTTGAAAAATAAAAGGTGATAATTATATATAGGCTTAACAAATAAAGGAAGAGGTAAAGTAAATGAGGAAGAGAACGAGAGGAAGAGCAGGGAAAGGTAAAGGAGCAACAGGAAAAAGAGGACGAAATCAATGTCCTGCTCTGTCCTCATCTTGCCAGTCAAAACATGCCACACGAAATTCTGAAATGTCTAATAATGTTGAATTTAGTTCACCCATAAATCTGCCTTTTATATTTGTTTCTGTGATTACATGCATATTTCAAAATGAAATTGCTGTATAGATCTCACATTCTGTACTACTCCTCTGAAAATTTTATCTATTTTTCAGCCATGCATAATCATCTTCTATCCAACCCTCCATCCATCCATTAATACACCCATTCATCCTTTCATCCATCCATCCATCCAACAAATATTCTTTGATGATCATCTGTATGTCAGTTCAGGTATCTCCCTCAAATAATGATCTCAACACAGACTCATTTTTCGCCTAACTTTTCAGCACTCCCTTTTGAAGAGTACTGTGTGGCTATTCCAAATGAATTTAGTAAATATGGTTAATAATATCGTTTGCACTGTGGAAAGTAGACAAAATCTTGGCTGTTATTGTGTTCTAATCTGGATGCTCTGATAATTTGAAAAGAAAATATTTCCCAAAATGATTTATAATAAGTAGGCTATATTCTTATTTTTAAAATAAAACTAATTCTATTTATTAATTCATAACACTATTTAAAGATAAAGACTAATAATATATTAGCATGTGAGCTACTAAATGAGCTTTTTCTTTCAATGTTTATTGAACAAACCCTCAATAATTTATTAAACAAATATTTATTCACTGCTTACCTTACCATGGAAATAGACAACAAACAGAAGAATGAACCAATCTTCATGACTTGGAGGAGTTCGCCAAGTGATAGGTACTAAAATACATGCTTCTAGGAATCTTTTGTCCCTCAGGTATACATTGTTACTTGTATTATTTATTTTCTGTGCCAATGTCTTGTAATTAATCATGCAAATGCCCTGTATGGGACAACATTGGTGAAACCTTTGTGTAATCAGTTATTCTTACAATGCCCTGGGCTGTGGAAATGTAACCAATAAGTTAGGATTTAAGGGATGGTTATGATTACTGAATCATTATATAGATATTCCATTTTACTTTCTGGTATATTAGGGTAGACATGGGAAATACCTGAAATCTCTGAAGTGTAATCCAGCTGCCTTGATCTCTGGTAATGATTGTGTAGCCTTTATCTTTTGCCCTTGTGATTGTAAAAACTTGTGACTAACTTTCACTTTTATCCAGTCTTTCAACTTTAGATTCTTATGATCACTAAGGAATAATCCTAATATTTATTAATGAAGTTCAAAGTTATGTTGATAATCAAAGTTGGATCTAACCAAAATGTGCCTGCCTGACATGCACAGTAGCTTGAACTTAAAGCTATAAATCACTTATACTTCGTTATAATACTATAAAACCACACCTATCATCTAAGTTGTCATTTTCTTGCATATGTTCATTCTGTGACTAAACATGTAATCAGTCCGTGCATGAACAATAATTAGATGACTTCTCATTACATCATCTTGAGCATTGTGCTCATTATTCTAAAACCTGCCCATCTTTTGATATAATAAATCTATCAGAATTACTGCAGTTCAGGGAGATAGATTTGATCTCTGGCTTTGCACCTAGCAATAAACTATTCCTCTCTTTGAAACCCCCAGGGTCTCAGGAATTGGCCATTGATTGCAGTGGGAAGAAAATCCACCACCATTGTCCGGTAGCAGAAATATGTGTGAGAAAGTGACAAAGAAATGACAAAGGACTAAGGTAGAGAGTAAGAGAAGGGACAGGAAATTTTGAATAATGGATTGCAGCCAAACTGACCCATGAAGGACTGATCCTATCAGTGTGCAGATGCCCGGGTAGGGGCTCAGTCACTGGACACGATTATCCCATCTATGACTTTCAGAAGCTGAACATTGAAGACAGAATTTGTCTACTCAGAAGAGTTGCTGCAGTGTATTCCAGTGACAGTGACTAAGGAAGCTCCTTCCAATTCTTCCGTGATTTCTCTTTCATGCTGTTTTCTGGAAGGACCACAGTCCTGAAAAGTTCTGACTGGAGTAGTTTCCCATTCTTAGAGCCAAAGAATAAGAAAATACTTTGAGAGTTTCTATCAAGGGATCTGTTTTTTACTGCTGCACTCTGAGGAAAAAAAAAAATTCCTCCTTAAGAAACAGAGTGCCAAGAGATTTGATTTGACCAACTTCCGGGAGTTTTTTTTAAGAAAGGAAGCATCAGAAGAAATCATTGTTAAGCTCTTCTTTGATGTGTCAACAGTGGTGGACATATAAATAATATAATTAACTAAAATGAATAGCACTCTTGCATAGGAATATTTCATGAGCTATGAGAGGTGAGTCAAAGAATAATCAAGGATACATTTTATATCAACCCATTGTCCCATTTCCTCCAATTCCCCCTCAGTTCCATTAGCTCAGAATATACACCACTTCATCCATGAATGCCTTCCTGATAAACTCATTTGAAAGCACTATCACCTATTTCTGAGTTTCCGTGTTATGCACTCTTATTTGGAGCACATCACATTCAACGATATATAGTAGATACATCAATATTTTGAGCTCAGAGAACAAGCATGGAAAAACGGTTTTATAGTTACTTCTTTACTACTAATTGGAAGATTTTGTTTCATTTTGTACCTTCACTCTACATACCCTTGCATTGAGCTTCTAGCTTTATGTACTTTCTTGAAGGGAAGAAATTCTTCCCTTCTCACCACCCATCTCAAAACTTTCACGTATATTTCAGAATAATATGATTACTATCAAGGAGTTAATGAATGCAATTTTTCTCTCTGTTTTCAGTTACCCAGCTAGTACAGGAATTCATTCTAATGTAATAATGAGGATGGCTAAGGCTGGTGCCATTTTGTAAGTTGATATATTAGTGTGGCACCCTAATTGCATCTTAATTGCAGTGAATTGAACATTCAGAGAAGGCTAGTGTTTGTTTGAAAAAGTGCCTTGGAGATAAAACGGGAAAAACAGGGCTAGGAAAGGTTTGGTGTGGAAACATAGAAATAAACTGGCTGCTCCTTATCCCAACTTCACCCAGTGTAGATCGATTTTTAATCTGGTTTAATTTAGTCCTCCATAATATTTCAGTTAAAAAGTCAGCTGTTAAAAATAGTTGGAAAGTCACTGGCAGTAAAGGTAAAGTGTCTGTGCACTCTCAGTTTTAATCCTGGCTCTGCCATTTAGGAACCACTGACCTCAAAATAGTTACATGCTTTCTTAACCCTTTCATGATCAGATGATTTATCCTGGCTTCATTTGGCTGTGTCCTAGTCACCCACCAATCCTTTCTAAGAAAAACCCTGGTCCTAAAGTTAACCAATCAGGAACAAAAAATGTCCATTTGTATTTCTGCAGCACTGGGGATGTGGGAGTGTAGGTAAGAGTATAATCAATTGGTGCTAAGTCTAAGTCTCCATGATTTCCAACAGAACATCATTTTACCAGGTATTCTAACACTGCATTTCTTTTTATGAACTCTGAGACCCATTTTCTCTTTGATTTCTTAGTTTAACAGACTCTCCCTGAAGATACAATTATCAAAGCTGGTCCTCTGTATCACTCTGCCCAAGGAATACTTTATTACTTATTTGATTACTTGAAGTAAAATCTAGTCTCTGCACTCACAAAGATATTTTAGAGAAAGCACCACAAAATCCCTTTCATTGAAGGGCCAGGGTTACAAGATTTCCAGTACCACAAGTACATCAAATGCTTGGTTTTATATAAAAAGCTGATAAATAGAGGCAAGATCATAATTTTGACATCTAGCCTGAAAGAAACTTCCATTTTGTGTAAATTGGCTTGCTTCAACTTGTAAGCCTAATGATATGTACATTTCCTTACGACAGTTTAATTGACTGTTTTAAAAGATCTATGTCTAAAATCATGGCTTTCAAATTGAAATGCAGGCAAATAATGAAATAGTACTGTTTTTATTTAACTAGTGGGGAAAATCTTAGCTAAAAGAAATATATAAATGTCCATATCCTGTTTTAAAGTCAGAATAAATGCAAAATTTATTCTTTCATGGTTAAATTATTTTGGTATTAAGTCTTATACTTAAATTATGTCTTAATATTTTTTTAGATATAGAGGATATAGCCATACTGTAAAAATGATGCTATTGTGGCAAGATGCTATTGTAAATGTAACAAAAACATATCTATATCATATTACCTCAAACATGAAACTATTATAAATTGTGAAGAGAAGTATTTTGAATTTCTGTTATGATATGGTATATTGTAATGCTATATATTTGCAAACATGACATCACATTGCACAGATCATCTTTTTTCCAATATAAAATATTTCTTACGGAAACAAGTCATTTTAGGTATAGTATTCTCAAATTCTTGTTCTTTGCTCATACATCATTTCATCATTATTTTCCAATTACCCAAGACTTTTTCATAATAAACTTGAGCCAAATTAGCTAAATTGTTAAAATGGTGTACACTCTTTAATTTCTTTTGGCAGACCTTATTGATTTCAAAATTACATGGTTGTTAATTGCCAGTAATATCTCCTAATCCAAGTGAAATTTATTATAGATTCAAGCTAATTTCTGTATTGTTTGAAAAGCCACTGATCCCAGTTTAGAAACTGTGACATTATTAATTTTGTTCTGCTGCTCTAAGTGAAATTAATAATCAATTTCTCTCCCACTCCCTCTAGCTTATGCCATAGTAGGGATAAAATTGCCCACTTTGGACATGAAATGCATTGGATTTAACTACAGGAATTTATCAGCTGACATGCTTACAATTTTGAAGTTGTGGAAATGTCTACATCAAAGCATCATGTATGACAGATAAACTGCAAATTAGAAACTTTATAACTAATGCAAAATTTTTGGTTATGACTTCAGGTTTGCACAACTCAAAATAACATCCACATAGCTTTATGTAAAATCAGTTATTGGTTTAGGAAGTGCCAGGTGCCCTTTCATTCTGGTTTGCACATTCATAACAACTCAATTGATTGCATCTGTTACAATCATCCATAAACCAAACATGCCCCATGGGCTTGCCTTCACACTTGACCCAGCAGCCCTGGGAAGTAACAGAGCAATTTCTGCAAGGCCAAGAAGAAAAAGGCTATTTATTCCTGTTTCTTGATTCAACTGAGAGTGGACTTAAGTTTGGACTTATTTAACTATATCACAGTTTGTTCTTCAAGGCTCTGAAGCCATCATGATGGCAAATGGCAGATTGCCTTCATTTCACTTCCAAAGTGTTTCACTGTCATTGCTGTTCAAAGCCACAACATTATTTACATTATTCATGAATTATTAAATGATGAAAGAGGAAAATAGTACATTACTCAATTTAATTGGCTGATTGTGCCTTTCTAGCATAAAACTATTACTTTTACCTGTTAATACTAAGAGAACCTCTAAGTTAATATATTGGCAAATAAGAAAAACAATGAAATACCATGTTGCCCTCTACTACACAAGAAATAAATAAATAAGCTCAGTACACTTGTTTTAGTTTTAGAAATTGTTCAAAGCAGATACCATAAAATGTGCTGGCTTTAACTATGGGACTTCATTAGCTAACGACTTACCGTTTTGAAGCTGTGAAAATGTCCATATCAAAGCATCACCAAGTTGATGCTTTCTGCTTAAAGGCCAGTTTGTGGCAACCTTGGACTCCTCTGTCACATGACAAGGCACATGGTGACATCTACTGGTCTCTCCTTTTCTGAGTTTTGCTGCTTTCTTGCTTCTGTGGCTTTCTCACTTCATCTGAATTTCATTATCGTATAAAGGACTCTACTAAAGGATTAAGACCTACCCTGGGCCACAACCTAATTGAAGTAACCTGATCAAAATATCCAACCACAGGAATGCATGAGCTTTAAGAACATGATATTCTGGGGTACACAGAGTTCCAAACCACCACACTACCTCTCTTGCATCTAAGGAATTTCATTTTCACTATAATTCTCTTCAACACATTTTTATTAATTGATTCCTCAAATTCAATAACTTGATGCTTAACGTAGGATCTTAATTGGTAGTTTTTTCCACCACAACTACCTTAGAGTAAGAACTTACAAAGCTGAAACATTAACTTTAATAGCACAAGAAACATATAATGAGACAGAAACCTTTGCCATGAAGCAGTATTTCTTTAGACATTTATTTAGTGTTTGGAAAGGAAGTTCTAAGGACCATTTGTGCTAAGTATTGTGCATCTATAAATAACACCTACTAGTAAAGGCAATTATTAATATGAACAAAGCATCATGAAGGAAAGGTGAAGGAGCAAAAAATTATGGCAGGAACGGTTTAGGGACTAGAGAAGGAGTGTGTTTGTGCATGTGTGAGCAATTCTTAGACCTCCTCTCTTCAAATATTGCGAAGACCTTGTTTTCTCCCTCCTCTTCCTATGTGACTCCAATTATTTAAATACTAGAATTTTTGTTGTGTCCTAAAGTTTCTGACACTCTTTTATCTTCTGTTTTTCACCTGTTTTGCTCTCCATAGTTCAAACTAAATATTTTCTGGCGAATTATTTTTCAGTCACTAATGCTCTTTTCTGATGGCTCCATATGCTATTACACTGTATAGTGAATTCTTAATTTTATTTGTTGTATCTGTCAGTTATAGAGTTTTCAGTTGGTATTTTCAAAAATACATGATTCACTTCTCTGTAGACATTCTCGTCTCGTCATGGTATTTGGAAGATATTTTTCATAAGAACTTCAAGACCGTGTCATCCGTAGCGTCATTCATTGTCTCTTGGCTCTGGTTCTTGTTTTGCAGGATAATTTGTAATAGAATGTCATACATCATCTTCCTTTGATAAAAATTGAATCTGATCTCTAGTAGACAAACAGGATAAAGCTAGAACATCTTATCTAATCAGAGGTGAAGCTGACAAGACGTCAGGTTGGCATTTTTTGTTAAGCTTTGCCTGCCTCTGTTTGGAAAGGTCTCCTAGAGTGTAGCACCACAGGAGTCCTACTAAGAGTCTAAGGACTTTACGGATTTTCCTTGGCTGGTCCCGAATTCCAGTTTTTCTCTCCTCACCACTGTGAGGCTATTGTAAGCTTCCACCTATTCCAACAATCCTCTATTTAATTTTGTAGAATGAAAAATTCTGGAAAAACCTTGTGGGAAAAGCTGCTGAGGGCAGGGCTGGCTCATTTCCCTGCTCACTGGAATACTGACTGTTTCAAGTCTTGTGCATCTCAGAAATGCCAAATTCCTATCCTTATGTCTCAGGCCAACGAGACTGCCAGAACTCTGTTGGTTTGCCAGTCACACAGCTGTGTCTGACTGATATTCTCAGTCTCTTCTCGGTTCCAAGAATAGATAAATGCCCAGAAGGAAAATCTGCTTGCAGAATTTCAACTCACACTCCGTAATTCCCATCTCTCTGGATTCTTGGCCTCTCAGATCCTTCTTGCTTCAGCAGCTTTCTAATTCAATAAGTGATCTTGGTGGGAACATTAGCCTGACATAAGCTACCCATCAACCTGAGGCAAGAGTCATTTGGATATAATATGTGCATAGCTCTTGGGAAGAGATTGAATGATAAAAGGAAGAGAAGCCAAATTGGAATGAAGCCTGTATACCATATTAAAGAATTCAATCTTTATGATGATAATTTGGTAAAGAAACTTAAGCAATAGGGGGTTATAATTCCTTTTATGTTTTGACAAGATAACTCAGCCACCATGGATGATTGATTAGAAGAGTTTGAGAGTAGACACTTCCTATGAATGATGATGGACAAGAAGTGTGCTGGTTTGACTGTTAATGTACTCCAGAAAAACCTTGCTCTTCTAATCTTGATTCAATATTGAAGAGTAGGATCTTTTGATTAGGTTGTTTCTGGAAGACGTGACACACTCAATTGTGTGTGTGGCCTTTTGATTAGACCTTGTCTTTTCAAAGTGGGTCTTAATTAGTTTACTGAGCCAACACAGGAAAACATGGAGGAGAAAGCTTAGACACATGTTTGAAGATGCAGAGGCAAATGCCAAGAGGACCCACAGAATCTGCGAGAACTATTAGAAACTACAAGCTGGGAGAGGATCCTAGCAATCATTGTCATGTGCCTTCTCATGAGATACTAAGCAAGCCAGAATCCAGAGTTTTGCCTCAGAGAAGCTAAGTGGAGGCCAACAGAGGCTTAAAGAGAAAGCCAGTGGAATCGGAAATGCAAATCATGAATCAGGAACAGTAATCTCAGACACCAGCCATGTGCCTTCCCAGCTAGCAGAAAAATCTCAGATGCAATTTGGCCTTTCTTGGGAGACAAGGTACTTTTTTCTGGATGCCTTGGTTTGGACATTTTTAAGGCCTTAGAACTGTAAACTTGCAACTTTATAAAAGATGATGCATTTCTGGTATGCTGCATTATGGCAGTTTTAGCGATCTAAAACAAGAAGTAATATGTTAATTCAATGGTTAAAACTCAATTATCTTTGATGTGTTAAGCACTGAAAGGTGACAAGCTTTTATAACCTTTACCATCTTCAAATTAATTAAATAAATCTTACATCTAAGAGAAAATAACATTTCACTTTCTGATAAAATTTAGGTCAAAATATTTGCTCACTGATTTAATACTTTGGTTCAACACTTTTTGATGTATTTTATATTAAACAGGATTTATTCAGGAGCTTCTGCATGGCATGCCAGAATATAATTATTATCCTCTTAAGCATCCAATACGTCATCACTCAAGAAATCTTTTTGAGTCTACTATGTAATTGGTTCTTTGTAGGGGCATGAAGTAGATAATGATCTTTGCCCTCTGGGAGTTTAAGTTCTTGAGTGGGGGGGTGCAGGAGTAAAACAGTAAATGAAAAACTTGCACAGTATGTTAGAAGGTCATAAATGCTGTGAGAGGAAGGAAAAGTGGAGCAGCAAAGGGCAGATTTGGAGTGCTGGAGGCTGGGAGAGGGAATTTGTAATTTTAAGTAGAATAGACAGGGCAGGCCACACCAAGTTGGCTGTACATAGGTCTGGTGGAAGACATTTTTGGCAAAGAAATGTGAAATTATGCCTGGCATATTCTCGTACATTGAGGAGACCAAAATGGCTGGAGTGGAGTTATATGGAAGATGAAGTTAGAAAACAAACAGAAAAGTCCAGATCATATAGGACCTTGTGGATGCTGAAATTTCTTTAACGTTTACTTTGAGTAGAATAGGGAAACTTTAAAGGGATTTGAGCAGAGGAGAAACATGATCTGACTTGTTTTTTTTTTTTTTTTTTTTGGTGGGGGGGTGCATGGTCCAGAATCGAACCTGGGTCTCCACATGAAAGGCGAGCATTCTACCACTGAGCCACCCGTGCACCCTCTGACTTACATTTTTAAGGGCATATAATACATGTGGCAGATTGAGTCCTATGCTACAACAAAAGCCATGTTGTTAAACTTAATCCACAGTTTTGTGGGTGTAAGCCCGTTTGTGAGTAAGACCCTTTGCAGATGTATTACCAGTTAAGGTGTGGACTCATTTGTGAGTGGGTACTTCTAAAATCCCATTTAGTTGCAGCCAAACTGAATCAATGAGAGCCATAATCCATATTACTGTGAGCTGCATAAAGAGAAACAAGAAGTCAGAGAAAGCCACAGGATGAAACGAAGATAATCGTCATGATATGACAGAGGCAGAGATGCAAGTCAAGGGACCGCTAAGATTGCAACGAGCCATTTCCAGAACACTACTGACACTTGAAGGAAGCAAGGCCTTGCCGACAGCTTTTGGACTTCTGGCCTCTGAAAATGAGAGCCAACAAATTTCTGTTGTTTAAACCAACCCATTGTTTGATATTTATCATTGCAGCTCTGGCAAATGAGCACATGCCATATGCTACTTTGATGAGACTTTAGAGGAGCAAGGTTAAAGCAGGAAGACAAATCAGAAGAATGCTGCAGTTATCCATGTGAGGGGGTTGGTAGCTGGTCCCAGTGGAGAAGGTAAAGTGTTGACTCATGCTGGGTATATTTCTTCTATTCAGGGTAAGGGAAAAAATGGCAAAGTGAAGAAAGACCCCCAATATTTGGGGCATTAATTGAGATGGAGAAGGCTGTGAGGAGTGTAGGTTAGAGAATGATCAGATGGCTAATACGGGGATATGAATCACCTATGAAGCATCAAGTGGAACTTTAGAGTGAAGTCTGGACTGAAATATACATTTAGGATTTTATGGTGTATGGAGGGAATTTAAAGCCCAACAACTGCCTGAGTTCACTGAGAGAGTGAGAGTTGTTAAAGAAAAAGAGGAAGGATTGATCATTTGGGACATTACATCATGTGCAACCCCGGGGCAAAAATATGAGATCTTGGAAATCAGAAAAAGCAAGTTTGTCAATGAAGAGGGGAGATTTCAACAATGTCACATGCTCCTGAATTGTCAAGTTAAACAAGGACTAGAAAGTTTCCATTAGAATGACTAAAATGGAAAGTATTAGTGATACTATCAAAATCAGTTTTTGGTTTGTTTTGTTTTTTATGGAAGAGGAATGTAAGAGAGACCAGGAGCGAAATCAAAGAACATAAGTATGTCAACTGCTTGAGAAATTTTTTCCAAAGGGAGAAATATTTCTTTTAAAAATATGGACTTCCTACTGAGAAAACAATCAAAGTTGTCCAAGGAGGATTATTCTACAATTTTAGTCAGCCATCCTAAAAGATGGTTAAACAATGATAAAAAGAAAGTGACAAGTAACATCTGAAAATTGATAAGTGGTAGCATTTTACCAAGGTCCATCTTCTCCACTGGATTCCTTAAAACTTATTAATATTTTCAGGTATCTCCTACTCAGATTTTTAAAATCAAGTGACCCATTCCACTTTTGAAAATAAATTGTGTAATATCAGGATTGCTAAACATCAACTTCAGTTTCCTTGTAGACATAACACATACAATTTAATATCACACAGGGAAGAACTATAAATATATGCATCCAAAGAAATGGAATTTTCGTATTCACAAATGATGTGAGGTAATTGAAACAGCAAGAAGTATCTGCATATTCCTGATTCTAATTCTTGTATTTTAATCACTTAAATAAAACTTTATAGATGTCATTGTTATTTCAACTCAGAACTCATTTTATCTTTCTTTTAATAAATTGCTTAATAATTTTCATCATTATATCACTAATTTGGAAACATTTTGATAATGAAGACTTAATTATAACAGATTAAAATATGATTGTAGAATAAAATCAGTGTCAATCTGAAATAATTTTTAATAATGTAACCAATAGGGAATATTATTTAAAGCCACCACTAGAATTTTCAAGTAATCAATACACAAAATGGCTAATAGTGTTAGCATAATATGTTATACTCCCTTTAATGAGACAGTAATTTATTTACAAATAGAAAATTCTTTGTATATAGTATCCCAAAAATATGTAAGCACGTAATCACAAAAAGCTATTTTAGTCTTGGAAGGATACTTCCTGCTCTTTGGAATATGTATAACTGTGCAAGAAACTATGGGGACAAAAATGGTTGAGTCTTCTCTTCAAAAGATCAGTAAATAAGTATTTCTACCAAAATTGAGCTTCTCCAAGAAAATTTTAGATGTGTAATAATTATAATTTTGTACCTTTCAGTTGTGATAGCATTTGTGTTGTTATAAATTCAGCTGTACCTGGTTATGTTACTAAATTGCTTAGAAAATATTTCTTTCACAATTTCACTTTAATAGAAAGAAGGAAAAGAAAAGAAAGGAGAAAATGCCAGCACAAATGGTGTCTAAATCTTCAACAATTTGAAAATGTAAGGAATGATATAATAATAAGATATACATTACATATTGTTGTTTTGTTTTATTCGCCCTGTCAGTTCAGCTAGTTTAGAAATTATCTGTTGTAACAATTGATTTAAAAATTTAAAATTGCTGCACATTCTAGGATCACATACTGAAGTTGAAAATATGAAATAAAGCTAACTTTCTGCTATCTTACATAAATAAAATATGCAGGGCTATGATTGATCAAGTTGAACATCATATGGTTACTATATGGTGACTTTGACCAGACCAGCAATTTTTGAATCGCAGAACTTAATATGATGAATCTAAAATTTTAAAAGTATAGGAATAACTGATTATATTTATGTTTAGAATGCATTCACAATCTTTCTGAGTATTATTTCAATCACAATGAACATCAGCTAGTTATTCTTTAAGTATATAAGATATGAGTTATTAATTCATTTCAATTTAGATTATTTAGGATAAAAACAAATTTACAATTTAATACAGACAAGTTCATATTGCTATCATTTTTATAACTATGCATGAATGCATTCCAAAAACTTGACCTTCTAAGAATTTATCTTGGACTTTAGAGAGTGTAAGATCAAATTTATAAAAATTAAATACCAAAAATAGTGTAAACATTAATGTATAAATCAGTTGTTTAAAAACAATTCTGTTTTCTTTATGTTATTGAACCAGTAGTGTGGAAAACATGACCCATTCTTAGTTCATGCATGAATGAAAGCTTTCCAAAAGTGATGTTTTTGTGACCTTTAGATACAAATTTAATCACTTTGGTTCTAAGACATATATGAGGATTTACAGTTCCTTTCCATTAAGTTATATTAATTATGCTGTATATTATCTAGGACAGTTTATTAATTACCTTAACTTTGGCAATCTTATGCAACCAAAACTAACACTGAGAAATTTTAATATTTTGAATATTAAAAAATATGTGATATATCTAAAATACTATTTTAATTTAAAAATACAACAAAAATTAGTTTAAACAGATTAAATGATTTATTAGTCTCTGAAAGAGGTTCTTCAAATGAAGGTGCTTTTTAAAAATATATGATACTACACAACAATGGTGGTGCAGTGGCGGAGTTCTCGCCTGTCGTGCTGGAGATCCCAGTTCAATTCCTGGTGCCTGTCCATGCGAAAAAAAAAAAAAAAAAAATATATATATATATATATAACATATATATATATAACACACATATATATATATGATACTACAAAACAAGTTATTTTTATTGTTTTGCCTATGGCCATCTTAAATAAAAACATTCTAATAAAATAAGCTCGGTATATACATTTGACCATGTGCTTGTCAGTATCTACAAACTCATGTTTCACACTGAGAAGAGAGGTCTTGATACAAAACACTATATCTATTTTATAGTTGAGTTACACCTCCTCTCTACTGTGATTAGATACTTTTTGCAAAACAGTAAAATATGTGTGGCATGTATCAATGAGAGTCATTCAGAAATTGATGTAAGCAGTACATAAAACTAACTTAGGGAAATACTTTGTTTTACTTACAAATTCCCACCAGTACTCTTGCTTCAAATTTATTGAAAGTTGGATTCCATTTGTGTAAAATATAAACAAATATCTTAATATAAAATCATTAAGTTCAGAGTGCTGACTGGGCTCATACCTTCTGAAATACCACAGTAAATGTGTTTCAGAATAAAAAGCAAGAGTATTCATTATTTTTAGAGTTTTCATGTAGATTTCTTACTGACTTATAATATGCATAAAGATAATGTGAAATTTATATAAATTATACAGTAGGTACTTGTTTGTGTCTGACCACTTTCCCTCAATATTACGTCTGCAAGATGTATCATTACCAGTAAAGTATTTGTAATTCATTCAATCTCACTGTGAGGTAGTGATTTATTATGTGAATAATGTACCACAATTTAATCATGCATTCTCCCATTGATAGTTACTTAGTTTGTTTTCTGTATGGGGTTATTATATATGGGGTTATTATATATAGTATGATCAAGAACATTCTTTTATAAATGTTTTGGTGAAAATATGTACCTGATTTTATTGGTTGTATATTTAGCTAAGAGATTGCTGAGTTATAGGGTAGATATGGGTTTAACCTAAGTAGACACTGCCAAACGTGTTTTTTTTTTAATTTTTTTAATTTTTTTTTATTTTTTTATTAACGGAAAGAAAAAAAAAAGAAAGAAATTAACACAACATTTAGAAATCATACCATTCTACATATGCACTCAGTAATTCTTAACATCATCACATAGATGCATGATCATTGTTTCTTAGTACATTTGCATCGGTTTAGAGGAACTAGCAACACAACAGAAAAAGATGTAAAATGTTAATATAAAGAAAAGAAATAAAAGTAGTAATAATAGTAAAAAACAACAACAACAAACAAACCAACAAGCAAACAAAAACAAAAAAAACCCTATAGCTCAGATGCAGCTTCATTCAGTATTTTAACATGATTACTTTACAATTAGGTATTATTGTGCTGTCCATTTTTGAGTTTTTGTATCTAGTCCTGTTGCACAGTCTGTATCCCTTCAGCTTCAATTACCCATTGTCTTACCCTGTTTCTAACTCCTGCTGAACTCTGTTACCAATGACATATTTGAAGTTTATTCTCGAATGTCTGTTCACATCAGTGGGACCATACAGTATTTGTCCTTTAGTTTTTGGCTGGATTCACTCAGCATAATATTCTCTAGGTCCATCCATGTTATTACATGGTTCATAAGTTTATCTTGTCTTAAAGCTGCATAATATTCCATCGTATGTATATACCACAGTTTGTTTAGCCACTCTTCTGTTGATAGAGATTTTGGCTGTTTCCATCTCTTTGCAATTGTAAATAACGCTGCTATAAACATTGGTCAAACGTGTTTTTTAAAGGTAATTGTATGAACTTACTTTACTGCAGTTATGACCATTGAGTTGTTTCTCTTTCCCTTAGCACTTGGTATTGTTCACATTTTTTTTTAAATTTAGTTATTCTGTTGGGTATATGATATATCACACTGTAGCTTTAGTTTACATTTCTGTGATAACTAGTAAAGTTGAATCCCATATTTATGGGACTAGTAAATAATAATCAATAGGGTTGAGTCCCATTTATTTAATGTTGATTGAATATTTTTTCCACTTATGAAGTTCCTGTTGTAGTTTCCTGTACATTATTCTATTAGGGTTGTCTACAGTTTTTTTTTTTCCTAATGGATCTGAAGGGTTTTAAAAGTGTATTATTTGGTATGTCACTTGATACATATGCATATATGCATATATCTAAGTGACACAAAAGTTTTAAGTGTGAGTTTTTAAGTTTATGACCTCCTTTTTCTATTAATGATGTTATTTAATGACTACAATTTCTTAATATTAATGTTACCTAATATATAAATCTTTCTCTCATTATTTTCTGTCCTGTTGCATACATCTTTGACTTCACTAAGGTCATAAAGATATTCCCGTGTTTTCTTCAAGATTTTTTTTTGCCTTTCATATTTAGGTTATGACTTAACTGGAATTAATTTTGTTTATAGTATGACATAGGGAAACAAGATTTAATGTTTCCCTGATGGAAAGCAAATGAACCCAGCGAAATATATTTAAAAGACTATCCTTTGCCAATGCAATTAGGCATCATCTTAGACATAAATCAAGTGATCATGTATGTATTACTTGTGCCGAGACACTCCATTATATCCCTTTGTCTATATTTCTATCACACATCAATGACCGTTACCAAACAGTCTAAATCTCTCTAGCTCTATGCATAAATCTTGATGCTTTATAGATTAAATCTTCAGACTGGTCTTTCCCAAGATAGTCTTCCTGCATTAAATGTGTATAAAGACATATTTACATAATAGGACCAACTTGTTAATTTCTTCAGAACAACCAGCTATATTGATAGAATTTGCATCAGATCTAAATACTAATTTGGAGAAATTGACATTTGAATAATTTGTGTTTATATCAATATTGTGCCTGACTTATTCCTATATATTAATATTTTCAATGTAGTATATAAAAGCTTTTCAAAAAAATTTTGTTCCATTTCTTTGTTGCTAATGACTTCAGTTATCTGCTTATCCACAAAGCAAACTACCCCAAAATAAAACCTTAAAACAAAACAACATTTACTTTATTCACATATCTGTTTGTATGGGCACATTGAGGAACGCTAACCTGAGTTCTACTAGGCATCCTCTGGGCTGGCTTGCAGGTGGTCTTGAATCACGAAGGCTCACTCATGTGTCTGGTAGGTGACTGTGATTGCCAGTTTACCTTGGAGAGATATGCGTGGATGTTTTCCTGGTGGAAACAGCATTATATGGCGCTTCTAAATTTTTTTAAGTTGTTATTGTAAAATAATTTCAAAAATAATTTAAAAATATACAAATCCGATAAGGAAAACTCTAACATACCTCTACCCTTCCCAGCCACCCAGATCCACCAATTTCAGCATGCTAGTTTTGCCTTATCATTCTATCAACCTACCTTTCTATCTATATCATTCTATGTCTCTATCATCTGTCATCTATCTATATATCCCTTTATTTCTATCTAGCTATCTAGCTAGATATCTTTAGAACATTTGGCACATGTCATAATCTTTGAATCCATCATACTTCTATATTTCCTACAAACAAGGACACACTTAAAAATTACCTTAAGTGCCATAATCAAGTTCAACAAATTTAACATTGCTATACAGTTTATAATCTTTATTCTATTTTTTCTTATATCCCAAGAATGTCCTTTTCAGCCTTTTTGCCTCCATTCTTAGATCCCATCCAGTATCACACATTGCAATTGCCATTATCTCTTTAGTTTCTCTTTATTTGTTTATTTTTTTAATTATGGAAACACATATACAAAAATCCGTCTTCCTATCCCAACCCATTGCGAGCATACCACTCCACTAATGAGGTTAGTCACAGTCCCGATATTGCAGTAACCTCACCACCATCCATTACTACCACTTTCCCTTCACCCCAAACCAAAGGCTTAGACTCATTTTACATTACCCACCCATTGCCCATGCCTCCCACCCCCGGTAATCTGGATTTGCCTTTTAGATTCTGTAGGAAGTAAAAGGTAGAGTTACACACCAAAAATACAATAGTACTGGTATCCATATTTACCTATGTCATTATCTTTTTATGAGATCCTCATTTCTTCCGGTGGGTTCAGTCAATTGCTTAGTGTCCTTTCCTTTCAACCTGCAAAACTCTCTTTAGCATTTCTTTTTTTTTTTTTTTTATTAACGGAAAGAAAAAAAAGAAATTAACACAACATTTAGAAATCATACCATTCTACATATGCACTCAGTAATTCTTAACATCATCACATAGATGCATGATCATCATTTCTTAGTACATTTGCATCAGTTTAGAGGAACTAGCAACACAACAGAAAAAGATATAAAATGTTAATATAGAGAAAAGAAATAAAAGTAGTAATAATAGTAAAACAAACAAACAAACAAACAAACAAAAAAACCCCTATAGCTCAGATGCAGCTTCATTCAGTGTTTTAACATGATTACTTTACAATTAGGTATTATTGTGCTGTCCATTTTTGAGTTTTTGTATCTAGTCCTGTTGCACAGTCTGTATCCCTTCAGCTTCAATTACCCATTGTCTTACCCTGTTTCTAACTCCTGCTGGACTCTGTTACCAATGACATATTTCAAGTTTATTCTCGAATGTCCGTTCCATCAGTGGGACCATACAGTATTTGTCCTTTAGTTTTTGGCTGGACTCACTCAGCATAATGTTCTCTAGGTCCATCCATGTTATTACATGCTTCATAAGTTTATCTTGTCTTAAAGCTGCATAATATTCCATCATATGTATATACCACAGTTTGTTTAGCCATTCTTCTGTTGATGGACATTTTGGCTGTTTCCATCTCTTTGCAATTGTAAATAACGCTGCTATAAACATTGGTGTGCAAATGTCCGTTTGTGTCTTTGCCCTTAAGTCCTTTGAGTAGATACCTAGCAATGGTATTGCTGGGTCGTATGGCAATTCTATATTCAGCTTTTTGAGGAACCACCAAACTGCCTTCCACAGTGGTTGCACCCTTTGACATTCCCACCAACAGTGGATAAGTGTGCCTCTTTCTCCGCATCCTCTCCAGCACTTGTCATTTTCTGTTTTGTTGATAATGGCCATTCTGGTGGGTGTGAGATGATATCTCATTGTGGTTTTGATTTGCATTTCTCTAATGGCCAGGGACATTGAGCATCTCTTCATGTGCCTCTTGGTCATCCGTATTTCCTCTTCTGGTGGGTGTCTGTTCAAGTCTTTTTCCCATTTTGTAATTGGGTTGGCTATCTTTTTGTTGTTGAGTTGAACAATCTCTTTATAAATTCTGGATACTAGACCTTTATCTGATATGTCATTTCCAAATATTATCTCCCATTGTGTAGGCTGTCTTTCTACTTTCTTGATGAAGTTCTTTGATGCACAAAAGTGTTTAATTTTGAGGAGCTCCCATTTATTTCTTTCTTTCTTCAGTGCTCTTGCTTTAGGTTTAAGGTCCATAAAACCGCCTCCAGATGTAAGATTCATAAGATATCTCCCTACATTTTCCTCTAACTGTTTTATGGTCTTAGAACTAATGTTTAGATCTTTGATCCATTTTGAGTTAACTTTTGTATAAGGTGTGAGATACGGGTCTTCTTTCATTCTTTTACATATGGATATCCAGTTCTCTAGGCACCATTTATTAAAGAGACTGTTCTGTCCCAGGTGAGTTGGCTTGACTGCCTTATCAAAGATCAAATGTCCATAGATGAGAGGGTCTATATCTGAGCACTCTATTCGATTCCATTGGTTGATATATCTATCTTTATGCCAATACCATGCTGTTTTGACCACTGTGGCTTCATAATATGCCTTAAAGTCCGGCATACGAGACCTCCAACTTCGTTTTTTTTCCTCAAGATGTTTTTAGCAATTCGGGGCTACCTGCCCTTCCAGATAAATTTGCTTATTGGTTTTTCTAATTCTGAAAAATAAGCTGTTGGAATTTTGATTGGTATTGCATTGAATCTGTAAATCAATTTAGGTAGGATTGACATCTTAATTATATTTAGTCTTCCAATCCATGAACACGGTATGCCCTTCCATCTATTTAGGTCTTCTGTGATTTCTTTTAGCAGTTCTTTGTAATTTTCTTTATATAGGTTTTTTGTCTCTTTGGTTAAATTTATTCCTAGGTATTTTATTCTTTTAGTTGCGATTGTAAATGGGATTCGTTTCTTGATTTCCCCCTCAGCTTGTTCATTACTAGTGTATAGAAAAGCTACAGATTTTTGAATGTTGATCTTGTAGCCTGCTACTTTGCTGTACTCATTTATTAGCTCTAGTAATTTTGTTGTGGATTTTTCTGGGTTTTCTACGTATAGTATCATATCGTCTGCAAACAGTGATAGTTTTACTTCTTCCTTTCCAATTTTGTTGCCCTGTATTTCTTTTTCTTCTCTAATTGCTCTGGCTAGAACCTCCAACACAATGTTGAATAATAGTGGTGATAGTGGACATCCTTGTCTTGTTCCTGATCTTAGGGGGAAAGTTTTCAATTTTTCCTCATTGAAGATGATATTAGCTGTGGGTTTTTCATATATTCCCTCTATCATTTTAAGGAAGTTCCCTTGTATTCCTATCTTTTGAAGTGTTTTCAACAGGAAAGGATGTTGAATCTTGTCAAATGCCTTCTCTGCATCAATTGAGATGATCATGTGATGTTTCTGCTTTGATTTGTTGATGTGGTGTATTACATTAATTGATTTTCTTATGTTGAACCATCCTTGCATACCTGGGATGAATCCTGCTTGGTCATGATGTATAATTCTTTTAATGTGTTGTTGGATACGATTTGCTAGAATTTTATTGAGGATTTTTGCATCTGTATTCATTAGAGAGATTGGTCTGTAGTTTTCTTTTTTTGTAATATCTTTGCCTGGTTTTGGTATGAGGGTGATGTTGGCTTCATAGAATGAATTAGGTAGTTTTCCCTCCACTTCGATTATGTTGAAGAGTTTGAGGAGAGTTGGTACTAATTCTTTCTGGAATGTTTGATAGAATTCACATGTGAAGCCGTCTGGTCCTGGACTTTTCTTTTTAGGGAGCTTCTGAATGACTAATTCAATCTCTTTACTTGTGATTGGTTTGTTGAGGTCATCTATTTCTTCTTGAGTCAAAGTTGATTGTTCATGTCTTTCCAGGATCCCGTCCATTTCATCTAAATTGTTGTATTTATTAGCGTAAAGTTGTTCATAATATCCTGTTATTAACTCCTTTATTTCTGTGAGGTCAGTAGTTATGTCTCCTCTTCCATTTCTGATCTTATTTATTTGCATCCTCTCTCTTCTTCTTTTTGTCAATCTGGCTAAGGGCCCATCAATCTTATTGATTTTCTCATAGAACCAACTTCTGGTCTTATTGATTTTCTCTATCGTTTTCATGTTTTCAATTTCATTTATTTCTGCTCTAATCTTTGTTATTTCTTTCCTTTTGCTTGCTTTGAGATTAGTTTGCTGTTCTTTCTCCAGTTCTTCCAAGTGAACAGTTAATTCCTGCATTTTTGCCTTTTCTTCTTTTCTGATATAGGCGTTTAGGGCAATAAATTTCCCTCTTAGCACTGCCTTTGCTGCGTCCCATAAGTTTTGATATGTTGTGTCTTCATTTTCATTCGCCTCTAGGTATTTACTAATTTCTCTTGCAATTTCTTCTTTGACCCAGTTGTTGTTTAAGAGTGTGTTGTTGAGCCTCCATGTATTTGTGAATTTTCTGGCATTCCGCCTATTATTGATTTCCAACTTCATTCCTTTATGATCCGAGAAACTGTTGTGTATGATTTCAATCTTTTTAAAGTTGTTAAGACTTGCTTTGTTACCCAGCATATGGTCTATCTTTGAGAATGATCCATGAGCACTTGAGAAAAAGGTGTATCCTGCTGTTGTGGGATGTAATGTCCTATAAATGTCTGTTAAGTCTAGCTCATTTATAGTAATATTCAGATTCTCTATTTCTTTATTGATCCTCTGTCTAGATGTTCTGTCCATTGATGAGAGTGGGGAATTGAAGTCTCCAACTATTATGGTATATGTGTCTATTTCCCTTTTCAGTGTTTGCAGTGTATTCCTCACGTATTTTGGGGCATTCTGGTTCGGTGCGTAAATATTTATGATTGTTATGTCTTCTTGTTTAATTGTTCCTTTTATTAGTATATAGTGTCCTTCTTTGTCTCTTTTAACTGTTTTACATTTGAAGTCTAATTTGTTGGATATTAGTATAGCCACTCCTGCTCTTTTCTGGTTGTTATTTGCATGAAATATCTTTTCCCAACCTTTCACTTTCAACCTATATTTATCTTTGGGTCTAAGATGTGTGTCCTGTAGACAGCATATAGAAGGATCCTGTTTTTTAATCCATTCTGCCATCTATGTCTTTTGATTGGGGAATTCAGTCCATTAACATTTAGAGTTATTACTGTTTGGATAATATTTTCCTCTACCATTTTGCCTTTTGTATTATATATATCATATCTGACTTTCCTTCTTTCTACACTCTTCTCCATGCCTCTCTCTTCTGTCTTTTTGTATCTGACTCTAGTGCTCCCTTTAGTATTTCTTGCAGAGCTGGTCTCTTGGTCACAAATTCTCTCAGTGACTTTATGTCTGAGAATGTTTTCATTTCTCCCTCATTTTTGAAGGATATAGGAGTCTTGGTTGGCAGTTTTTCTCTTTTAGTAACTTAAATATATCATCCCACTGTCTTCTAGCTTCCATGGTTTCTGCTGAGAAATCTATACATAGTCTTATTGGGTTTCCCTTGTATGTGATGGATTGCTTCTCTCTCGCTGCTTTCAAGATCCTCTCTTTCTCTTTGACCTCTGAAATTCTAACTAGTAAGTGTCTTGGGGAACGCCTATTTGGGTCTAATCTCTTTGGGGTGCGCTGCACTTCTTGGATCTGTAATTTTAGGTCTTTCATAAGAGTTGGGAAATTTTCAGTGAAAATTTCTTCCATTAGTTTTTCTCCTCCTTTTCCCTTCTCTTCTCCTTCTGGGACACCCACAACACGTATATTTGTGCGGTTCACATTGTCCTTGAGTTCCCTGATACCCTGTTCAAATTTTTCCATTCTTTTCTGGATAGTTTCTGTTTCTTTTTGGAATTCAGATGTTCCATCCTCCAAATCACTAATTCTATCTTCTGTCTCTTTAAATCTGTCATTGTAGGTATCCATTGTTTTTTCCATCTTTTCTACTTTATCCTTCACTTCCATAAGCTCTGTGATTTGTTTTTTCAGTTTTTCTATTTCTTCTTTTTGATCAGCCCATGTCTTCTTCATGTCCTCCCTCAATTTATCGATTTCGTTTTTGAAGAGGTTTTCCATTTCTGTTCATATATTCAGCATTAGTTGTTTCAGCTCCTGTATCTCATTTGAACTATTGGTTTGTTCCTTTGACTGGGCTATATTTTCAGTTTTCTGAGCGTGATCCGTTATCTTCTGCTGGCGTCTGGGCATTTAGTCAGATTTCCCTGGGTGTTGGACCCCACAGGTTGAAAGATTTTTCTGTGAAATCTCTGTGTTCTGTTTTTCTTATCCTGCCCAGTAGGTGGCGCTCGTGGCACACGTTTGTCTACGGGTTCCACCAGTGAAAGTTGCTGTGGGTCCTTTAACTCTGGAAAATTCTCGCCGTACGGGAGGTTCAGCAGCCGAAGCGTCTTGGAAGAATGCCAGCCGGCCCAGGGTTCCGAACGCGGGGAGGGTCACCAGCCGCCGCAGCACGGGAGAGCGTCTGGCCGAATTACCTAGTCGGCCCGGGGTGCCAAGCGTGGCGGGAGGGCGCCAGCTGTCGCAGCCCGGGAGAGTGCACTGTTCCCAGCTGGACCGGGGAGTCTCGTGTTTGGAAGGGACCCCCCGGTCACTGTTCTCCGCAGTCTGGGGATTTCCGACCGAACTCTCTCAGTTGGTCTGGGGGGCCTCGCGTGGTGGGGGCGCCAGCCGCCGTGGCCCAAGGGGACCGCCTGTCCAATTCTGCCAGCTGGCCTGGGAAGGAGGAAGGGAGGGACTTCGGCCGCTTGCCGTCCCACCCAGGAAAGCCCGTGCCCCTCGGTGATCTCACCGGAGCTTATTCTCCCAGACAGTCAGCCGTTCCAGGATAGGGTACGCCATCCTTTGATCTCCGTCGTGGCTCCGGGAGCTGCTCTGTATTTTCTCCACTCCCCCAGTAGCTGTTCTGGAGGAGGAAAGGTGAGGGTGGCAAGGCTGTGGAGGCCGGTGGCGGAGGAGCCGGTGAAGGCGGAAGAAGGGAGAGGAGGGCGGGAGGGTCGGCTGCTGCGGGGCGTGGGCGCCGCGCGGCGGTCTTTAGCGTTTCTTATACGGCTGGTTTAGTGGCGGCAAAGTCCCTCAGCTTTTGTTATCTGGATATGTCTTAATCCTTCCCTCATTTGTGAAAGACAGTTTTGTCAGGTATTATTCCTGTTTGACATATTTTTCTGCTTTCAGCACTTTACACACGTCTTCCCACTGCCTTCTTGCCTCCATGGTTTGTGATGAGAAATTCGCACTTGATTTTATTGAGATTCACTTGTGTGTGACACATTGCTTCTCCCCTACAGTTTTCTGAATTCTCTATCTTTGGCATTCAACAGTTTGAATATATATATATAGATGCAGGGTACATCCATTTGAGTCTATCCTATTTGGAATATGATTTGGGCAGCTCAGATATGTGTATTTATGTTCTTTTCATTAAATTTAGGAAGTTTTCAATCATTATTTATTTGAATATTCTCTCTTGTCCCTCTCTTTTTTTTTTCCATCTGGAACTCCTGCAATCCATATATTGACATGCTTAATAGAATCTCACAGATTCTTCATGTTCTGTCCACTTTTCCTCATTCTTTCTTCTTTCTGGTTCTCAGACTAAATTATTTCAATTATCATATCTTCAAGATCAATGATTCTTTCTCCTGCCAGTTCCACTCTGCTGTTGACCCAGTAGGGAACTTTCAATTTCTGTTATGTGTGTTCAGCTCTGTTGGGTACCTTGTCATAATTTCCAAATTTTTGTTGATATTCTCTTTGTGTTCCCTTATATTACTGATTTCCTTTAGTTCTTTGTCCATGTTTTCCTTTAGCTCTTCGAGCACATTTAGGTTAATTTTCAACAAAGGCTTTGTTTGGAGTGTCACAGATATGATTTTCCTCATTGATGATCTCTAATGATTTTATGTTCTCTTTGTCTGGGCTATTACTTCTTGCTTCTTTGTATGTTTCACCTTCTTTTATTGAAACCCGGAATGTTGATTTTTTTTTTTTTCTACATGGACAGGCATCAGGAATTGAAGCCGGGTCTCCGGCACAGCAGGCAAGAACTCTGCCACTGAGTCACCGTGGCCCTAATGTTGATATTTTAATATGCTACTGCTGGAATTCACAGGTCGAGGCATCTATTCTTTACATTGCCTTCATCTAGTTTAGTGACTGAACTTCTTTGAATGCCATGAGTTCACAACAAATAAATGAAAGAAGTGAAAAAGAAATCACTTTTCCCAGTCGTTGCAGTTGACCTGTGTGAGAAAGCGGTCTTCTTCAGAGCCTGTCCACAGCATGTGTTTAGAGAATAGATCCAGGCCAAAATACAGGGGCTTCCCCGACCCTTTCTGCATTTTTTTTTTTTTTTTTTTGTCTTGAGCATGTGTATGTGGCCCTAGGAAGTCCCTTATTTTCATGGCTATGAATGACCCTATTCCATAGAAAACAGTTTCCTCACAGTTCTCCCATTCACTGCACTCTGTATCCTACAGCCAGCAAGACTCTGCCCCAGGCTTATCTGACTTATTGCCCACTGTGTTTTGTAATTGAACTTTGTGATCCACCTTCTATATGTTAGGCAGGTCCTGGGACAAGGAGCCTCTGAGGTCACCACCAGAAAGAAGTGAGACACACATGTTCCCAGGATGTCCATGAGCTGTTCTGCTCCTTCCAGACCCAGGACTAGGGATCCACACTAGGAACGTGGACTGCCTCCCCACTGAACTGGTGAGGGGTAGGAGAGGGGCCAGCCGGCTGCAGGGAGACCCTACCTTTATGAAGATTCAGCACTAGCCCTGTTGTGTCAAGTCTTTCACTCTTTTCTGGAGCTTTGAGAAAGTTGTTTCTGCCAATTTTTGCTGGTTATTCAAAGCTTCTGCAAGGGGGATGGAGTCCTGAAGCTTCTCACTCACCATCTTGATCAGGGCTCTAAGATTTTAACACATAAAATAGCTAACTTTTTTATTATTAGGAAAGTTGTACATTTGAAAGCAATCATCCAGAAAATATTATTTCCCATATATATCCTCTGTTACTATCACCCTGCATTAGCAAGTTACAGTTGATGAAAGAATATTATTACACATGTATTGTTAATCATATAGTTCCTGGTTCATTAGGGTTCCCTGTTTGTGTTGTATAGTCTTGTTTTATAAATTTTTATTCTAATTACACATATGCAACCTAAAATTGCCCCCCTTAACCACATTCAAATATATAATTGTGCCATTAATTATGTTCACAATATTTTGATATCATCATTTTTAATGAAAAAAAAATAACTTGATACACCAAAATACAGGAACAAAATTCGAGACATTAATGCACACATTAGAAACTAGCTTAGATTCAATCTAGATTCTGGTATTAGCTAGCAAGGTGTTTAAAATAATACTATTACTTTCTTCAAGAAAATAAAGAAAACATGGAAATCTTTACCAGTGACTTGGAAGCAATATGAAAGAGTGAAATGTAACTATTATAATTATAGAATACACAAAGATATATTAAAAAAGCATATTTTCTTAAAGAGCAAAATCATATTTCTATGACAAATCTGAATTTATGCAGATATATGCTAGGGTGCACCAGTGCTCATAGCAGCACTATTAGTAAAAGGTGGAGGCAACCCAAATGTCCATTAGAAGATGAATGGATAAAGAAATTGTGCAGCCTTCAAAAGAAATGGAGTTCTGATACATGCCACTGTGTGGATGAACTTTGAAGATACCATGTTGTATGAAATAAGCTGGACACGAAGGTACAGCTAGTGTATGATTCCACCTGTTTGAAATAGCTAGAATATGAAATTCATAGAGACTGAAAGTAGAGTACACATAACAGCAGGGGGAAGTGGTACATGGTGCCTGGTGGGAACACAGGCTCAGTTACAACAAGTTTTCAGTCAAGTAAATTACTGTTCTTTTTTGTTTTGTTTGTTTATGTGACACTAAGGTCTAAATGACAAGGGAAAGCAATGCCATCGTGATTGAGCTCAGGTCAGGAAAGGTGGATGGCAGCAGCACAAACCCCACTTCACGTCAGAGAGGAGGAACAAATCTGTGCTGTCCAGCATGAGGGGAGAGAGTTCTGCCAGAGAATTTCCACCCTGACAAGCACCTAGAGCTGCTTACTCACATATTCTTTCTGGTTCAAGGCCTGGTTGGACCTTTTCCTTAGGACTAGCATGTTGCTGGGACTGTAGATGGAAACACACTGAAACCTCTGCACACAATAGAAAAGGAGGGGGTGGGTGGTTTTAGCAAAGGGCTGGGAGGTGGGCACTGAGCCTCTGCCTGTGACTTCCTCAGCTCTAACCAGGGGTGGGACAGAGGGAGATAGCTGGTTAATACATAACAGGAAGAGGGGTTCTGACTGGGGTGATGGGAAATTTAGTGCAACCTTGTGACTGATTAATCGCATTGAATCACATTCTTGCAGTGGTTGAGATGAGAAAAGTTACATTGTATATATGTTTCCACAGTGAAAAAAGAAGAAATAAAGAACAACTAAAGATATAATGATAATTATATGCCATGTATGATCCTGGACTGGATCTAGCAGTGCAGGAGAAAAGATTCAAAAGGACATTAGCGGCAGGCCATGGTGGCTCAGTAGAAGAGTCCCCACCTGCCATGCGGTAGACCTGGGTTCGATTGCTGGAGCCTGCCCATGTCAAACAAAAAGAACTTTGGGACATATTTGAAAATGGAAATATAGCCTGTAAGCTTTATGTCAATGTTAAATTTCCCGAACTTCATGACTATCCTCAAGTTGGGTCCATAAGTGAATATCCTTGCTATTAAGAAATGTATATAGAAGAATTGTATGTTCAAGGAACATGATGTATACAACCCTCTGTCAAAGTTTAGAAAAGAAACAAATAGGGAGACACATAGACCGATAGATGATATGTTAGACACATAGGTATAGATAATAGAGAGATACAGATAGAGGTAGAAATAGAAATAGAGAATGGGACGATCAAAGAGATAGATGATGACAGAGAAATAATAGATAGAATAAATGTGACAAAACTTAAAAATTGGTGCATCTGTGTATCCAGTTAGTGTGGAGTGGGGGTTATACTGGAGTTCTCGGCTTGATTTCATATTATTTTCACAGCTGACTGTAAGTTTGAAACTATTTTAAAATAAAATGTTTGATAAAATAATATCCTGCAGAAATTCATTTCATAATTACTCTTGCAAATACAAGATTGAAATTTCTAATATGGCCCAATTATGTACGTTTTATCCAGGCAAAGCTATTGTTAAAGAGAATGGTAATATTATTTAGATAAGGCTGCAGAATTAGACAACCAAATTAGGTATGATTTTTGCTTATAAACATATATAATACATTTAAAATATTTATATATATTGTCTTTCTTTAAGTGGGTCATCTCTGTTCATGATAATCCTTCTAATAATAAAGAATTCATTCTTTACTATAAATGGGATTTCTCTGTGTCATAAATATTAATTTTAATGGCATTCCTATGAAGAAAATATGATACATATAAAACAAATGTACATCTTTCCAAAGTCGGAAGAATGAAGTAAAGTGAAACATTAGACCGAACCACTGGAACTGTCATTTTTATTTGTACATTTATTAGCAACTATCTATTAAAATAAATTCCATTGCAATGCTTGCATGACATAGTAATAATAATTAATCTTATATTTTGTAGCTCTTTTCTAGTTTATGAAGTACTTCCACATGACTACACCTTATTTAACTGCTGTCATGTATTACGATGTTTTATGAAACTCTGATCACTGATGAGTTCTCCATTATTATTTTTTAATATATAAGAAGAAAACTAAGGCATTGAGAAGTTAGAAATGGGCCCGTACTAAGGGCCAGAGTTGGGGATTGGTTTCAAACTTTCTGATTCTAAGGTCCCCCTTCTTAATCATCATAAAATACCACCACATACAGCATCCCATTGATCCTAAAAATACTAGGAGATAATTTAGGATAGTTCTGCTCATTTCGTAGGGAGGTAATTGACAAACGGAAATTGACAATTAAGTCATGTTGTAAAGAAAATGGTTGCCCAAGGCAATTTACTGCAAATCTACTTTTCTCTGTTTTCTGCAAATAATTACAGCTTTTAAAACATTGACTTTTACTTAGCCCTTATTGACTGTTAGCTGCAGTAGATGTGGATTTCACCTAGCATAATTTGTCTTGGTTGTATATTTGTGGTCAGAATCATAAATGAACTTAAAAATTACATTCAATACCAAAAGTACTTAGTCAAACTGTTTCTCTGCAAATGAATTACATGAAAAATCGTCCACTCTAAGAAAGAAGAGAAATGTTCTGCTCTGCTTACAAACTAATAACTAAAGCCCTCAGTAATGGAATTCAAAAATAAATGTATTTTCTATGATCAATGGCTGGAAGCACTTTAC
Source organism: Tamandua tetradactyla (assembly GCF_023851605.1). Classification (NCBI taxonomy): domain Eukaryota; kingdom Metazoa; phylum Chordata; class Mammalia; order Pilosa; family Myrmecophagidae; genus Tamandua; species Tamandua tetradactyla. The sequence goes on along the minus strand of NC_135328.1, from coordinate 85,428,435 downwards.
CATTTTTGTAAGATGAGGAAAGTAGAAATTAACAAACTGTAGTGGAAGAAATTAAAGTTAAGAATTAGGAGACACTTAATGAATTGTCATCAGAGGGACTATTATTCTTTAGGTGAGGGGGTCAGTTCTTCTTTACTATTGTAAGGAGATCATAGCTAATTAGCTTTCAGAGGTAATTCGATTGTAACTTTACCGAAAGTGCAAAGCATTGATCAGAGGCTATCTCAGTGTTCATATTCAGACTTTGATGTGTGTAAATTTCTTTTCAAATCAAGATATTAATATTTAGAGCCTTGGAATTTTCAATAAAATTACATTGAATTATCGAGTCAAAATTATGAGGGCCAATCAAGCAAAGAACAAATAGTTGTTATGTCACAGATAAAATAAAAAAAGAAGTCATGAGAATGTTCCTAAAATTACCTTGCCATTAAAGCAAAATAGGACAAATTAATGTTAAAGCAGCCAAATCTCATACCCCATATTCTACATGGAAATTAAGAAACAGATAGGAAATATGATACTACCTTGTATATTAAGGACAATTTCTTCGGGATTTTGCATATGATAACACCTAATTGACCAGGATGTCAATTCCAACAATTATTAGAGTCATTTTAGCCTGGGAAATGTATTCATTGATTTGGACCAACCCTTATCAGTTATATGTGCCAATTGAGTCAGCCATTGGGACTGCCACTTACTGCCTTATATGCTGACTGGTATGTGTCTCATTGACCCATAGGGTCTATTGAAAGAAGCAAGAGACTGGCCTATGCTTGGACTTGCTTTATGCACCAGGTTTCGTGGGGATTTACAGTCGTTTGTATTATGTAATTCAGTTAATAAGTAAAGAAATGGACAAGATACAGACATATTTTTCACTGTAAGATAAACAGATTAGCAACCACAAGGCAAATTTTGAGCAGAAGAATGGCAGTTTTCTAGTTTGAATTCTACACTAAGCACTTAAAAGTTAAAAAAAAAAAAAAAAAAAAAGCCCAAAAAGAGAACCAGGGATAGAGTAAACACCACCTAAAACTGAAGATGCAGACTGGAGAGAAAAGGTAAATAGCTTCATTTTTTGAGCCCCAAGGACAAGATAAGAATCTCAAAATATTGGAATAAAATGAAAATAGTTGATTGATATCAGGGGATAGAAACTGGCCCAATGGGAATGAGGGAGTCAGCCTAAGTACTCTGGTGGTAAATTGGCTGACGCCAGGCATTTGGGGCAAAGTAAGCCAACCCCACTGGCCACAGTAATTAAGAGTAATTGTATTATTTAAAACCCAATTCTATCAGTGGAGCAGAAGAGTTAGAGAGAAGAACGTGGATCATGGAATATTACTCAAGGAATGGGGCATTACTGGAGTGGGTAAGCAAGGAGGTGTCATTACATGATCATAAAACATCACTCTGGCTGTTGGACAAGGATAAATTGTTGGGATGAATCACTTGGGAAGTTCTTATAGTATCTAGGTGGAGATAAGATTTAATTGATCTACAATGGGGATTGTGTAAAAAGTGGGAGTTGAAATAATCTACCATTTGTTTCTAGTTGTAGAATCAAAAGGCTTGAAATCAAATGAAGAATTACAAATGCTTTATAAGGATTTGTTTTAAGTAGTTGGATGGAAAATATTTTAGGATGAGACAGAGTGGGAAAGGAGCAGGAAAAACAAACCAACATTTCTGTTTTAGACATGGAGAGTTTAAGTTGCCTATTAGGTAACTGGCTGGAGGGGAGGGCTAGTGGACAATTGGACACATGGAGTTGGGGATATTTAAATTGTTTTATATATATTATATATTTTTTTTTTTCCAAAAAAGGAGTCTGAATGCGATTCTTTAAGGGTCAAGGCCCTCTAAAATCATGGGTCCAGTTTCTATATCCAGCCACACTGCTAAACTCTCAAAGCATGTTATCTGGACTAATTATCAGAAAAAATATCAAATTTGACAGTGGCCCTACTACCTGATGTGTCCTAGCGCATTTCATGTATTAAATAGATAAAATGAGGGAAAAGCTATCTGAAACAATTTTAGTGACTCTTCCAGGCATTATATGAATTGAATTTAATGGGAGATATTAAATAATTATTAACATTTTAAAATATGAGATTTAACTTACCATGCAGGAAAATTTGATTATTTTACTGCAGTAAATTCAACTACTTCATTTCACCAAAAAGATATAACACTATTAGGAGAACAAAAGATTTGCCACAGAGTGGGAGAAAAACAATTCCAGTACATATATCTGATTAAAGATTTATAGGCACAATATATAAAAACTACTGCAATGTGTTATTATTATTTTTTTTACATAGACAGTCACCAGGAATTGAACCCACGTCTCCAGTACAGCAGGTGAGAACTCGGCCCACATCACAATGTCTTTTTTAAAATACGTTTAAATGTATTTTTTAAAGTAGACAATCCAACCGAAATATGGATAAAAAGCTCGAATAAGCATTTCAGAAATAATGATATGCAAGTAGTCAATAAAATATGAAAAAGTGTTCAACATTGTCATTGGCAAAATTCAAATCAAAACCAGAATATTGCATCAGTACTCACTGACCATAGTGGCTAAAATGAAAAAAAAGAAACAACAACAACAAACAAATGATACTACTAAGTTGTAGAACAACCAAAACTTCATATACTGCTGGTGTGAGTACAAATTGGTAAAAACAATTCAGAAACTTCTTGGAAATACTCCCTAAAGCTGAAGAAATGCATCCCTAAACTCTGCACTTCCTACTCAGGAACTACTTGGGTGGTTATCACAAAACTATCCCTGAGGCTGGCTCAGCAGGCAAGAATGCTTGCCTGCCATGCCAGAGGCCCCGGGTTTGATTCCCGGTGGCTGCCCATGTAAAAAAACAAAAAACTATCCTTGAATTTAATAAAAACAAAAACTGGAAAAAAAAAAAACAGATGCTAAAGAGTACATGTCTATACTTAAGACAGGTTTCAAAACAGGGAAAATGAGTTGGTGGTGTCTGAAGTCAGGAGAAGGGTTACTACAGGGGTGAAGAGTGTCTGGAAGAGGGCAAGAGGGGGCTGCTGCGGTGCTGCTAATTGTCTGCTTTTGGATCTGGCCTCTGGTGCTCACTTTGTAAAAAAGCAATTAACCTGAATATGCATGCACACTTTTCTGTTTATCTTATATAAAAATAACTTAGAAAAGAAATATGGGACTTATCATAGGGTATAATGTGCCCACACTGATTTAGCATATGACATATATGTAAAGTGCCTGGAAGAAAACACATCAAAATTTTGTCAAAAAATACCTATTCACAGTAAGAAAGTCCTACTAATTTTGATCCCTTGCTGTGAAAAATTTGAATTTATTCCCTGCACAGCATGACCACTTCTCCTCTTTCCTCTTCTTATCAATATTCTATTAGTTCATTTGCAATTTTAAAGGACATGGACTCTTTTTAAATAAACTTTCATTAGATTCCTCTCTGTAAAATTAACATATTCATACCATACACTTCCCTCTACCTATCTTTCAAGATACTACCTCCTTTTTTTTTTTTCCAGTTATTAACCTTATATTTTGGCGGCCACTCTTTTATGTTGACAGTCTGATCTTTCAACAATACTTATATCTTCTGCATTTAGTTTTCCAGAAGACTATGAAGTTTAAAAGCAAGAAAACCATTTACATTCTTTAATTGTGAACATTTTCTTCTTCAAGGCAAAAGAATGTGTTAGAATTTCATATCCTTTTTGGTGAGATCACTGCCATTATTTTAGACCCCTCAGAAATTTTCCAATTTCGTGTCAAATAGAATTGCACAAAGCCATGTCACATTTTAATTTGCTTCACTTTTGAGCTTGATTTTTCTTAACTTGTTTTTCTTGGAGCTCCTGAGCAGTTCATATTTCATTTTTTTTTTTTTTTTTTATTTTTATTTTTTATTAACGGAAAAAAAAAAAAAAGAAATTAACACAACATTTAGAAATCATACCATTCTACATATGCACTCAGTAATTCTTAACATCATCACATAGATGCATGATCATTGTTTCTTAGTACATTTGCATCGGTTTAGAGGAACTAGCAACACAACAGAAAAAGATATAAAATGTTAATATAAAGAAAAGAAATAAAAGTAGTAGTAATAGTAAAAAACAACAACAACAAACAAACCAACAAGCAAACAAAAACAAAAAAAACCCTATAGCTCAGATGCAGCTTCATTCAGTATTTTAACATGATTACTTTACAATTAGGTATTATTGTGCTGTCCATTTTTGAGTTTTTGTATCTAGTCCTGTTGCACAGTCTGTATCCCTTCAGCTTCAATTACCCATTGTCTTACCCTGTTTCTAACTCCTGCTGAACTCTGTTACCAATGACATATTTCAAGTTTATTCTCGAATGTCTGTTCACATCAGTGGGACCATACAGTATTTGTCCTTTAGTTTTTGGCTGGATTCACTCAGCATAATATTCTCTAGGTCCATCCATGTTATTACATGGTTCATAAGTTTATCTTGTCTTAAAGCTGCATAATATTCCATCATATGTATATACCACAGTTTGTTTAGCCACTCTTCTGTTGATGGAGATTTTGGCTGTTTCCATCTCTTTGCAATTGCAAACAACGCTGCTATAAACATTGGTGTGCAAATGTCCATTTGTGTCTTTGCCCTTAAGTCCTTTGAGTAGATACCTAGCAATGGTATTGCTGGGTCGTATGGCAATTCTATATTCAGCTTTTTGAGGAACCGCCAAACTGCCTTCCACAGTGGTTGCACCCTTTGACATTCCCACCAACAGTGGATAAGTGTGCCTCTTTCTCCGCATCCTCTCCAGCACTTGTCATTTTCTGTTTTGTTGATAATGGCCATTCTGGTGGGTGTGAGATGATATCTCATTGTGGTTTTGATTTGCATTTCTCTAATGGCCAGGGACATTGAGCATCTCTTCATGTGCCTCTTGGCCATCCGTATTTCTTCTTCTGGTAGGTGTCTGTTTAAGTCTTTTTCCCATTTTGTAATTGGGTTGGCTGTCTTTTTGTTGTTGAGTTGAATAATCTCTTTATAAATTCTGGATACTAGACCTTTATCTGATATGTCGTTTCCAAATATTGTCTCCCATTGTGTAGGCTGTCTTTCTACTTTCTTGATGAAGTTCTCTGATGCACAAAAGTGTTTAATTTTGAGGAGCTCCCATTTATTTATTTCCTTCTTCAGTGTTCTTGCTTTAGGTTTAAGGTCCATAAAACCACCTCCAGTTGTAAGATCCATAAGATATCTCCCAACATTTTCCTCTATCTGTTTTATGGTCTTAGACCTAATGTTTAGATCTTTGATCCATTTTGAGTTAACTTTTGTATAGGGTGTGAGAGATGGGTCTTTTTTCATTCTTTTGCATATGGATATCCAGTTCTCTAGGCACCATTTATTGAAGAGACTGCTCTGTCCCAGGTGAGTTGGCTTGACTGCCTTATCAAAGATCAAATGTCCATAGATGAGAGGGTCTATATCTGAGCACTCTATTCGATTCCATTGGTCGATATATCTATCTTTATGCCAATACCATGCTGTTTTGACCACTGTGGCTTCATAATATGCCTTAAAGTCAGGCAGCGCGAGACCTCCAGCTTCGTTTTTTTTCCTCAAGATGCTTTTAGCAATTCGGGGCACCCTGCCCTTCCAGATAAATTTGCTTATTGGTTTTTCTATTTCTGAAAAATAAGTTGTTGGGATTTTGATTGGTATTGCATTGAATCTGTAAATCAATTTAGGTAGGATTGACATCTTAACTATATTTAGTCTTCCAATCCATGAACACGGTATGCCCTTCCATCTATTTAGGTCTTCTGTGATTTCTTTTAACAGTTTTTTGTAGTTTTCTTTATATAGGTTTTTTGTCTCTTTGGTTAAATTTATTCCTAGGTATTTTATTCTTTTAGTTGCGATTGTAAATGGGATTCGTTTCTTGATTTCCGCCTCAGCTTGCTCATTACTAGTGTATAGAAAAGCTACAGATTTTTGAATGTTGATCTTGTAGCCTGCTACTTTGCTGTACTCATTTATTAGCTCTAGTAATTTTGTTGTGGATTTTTCTGGGTTTTCTACATATAGTATCATATCGTCTGCAAACAGTGATAGTTTTACTTCTTCCTTTCCTATTTTGATGCCTTGTATTTCTTTTTCTTGCCTAATTGCTCTGGCTAGAACTTCCAACACAATGTTGAATAATAGTGGTGATAGTGGACATCCTTGTCTTGTTCCTGATCTTAGGGGGAAAGTTTTCAATTTTTCCCCATTGAGGATGATATTAGCTGTGGGTTTTTCATATATTCCCTCTATCATTTTAAGGAAGTTCCCTTGTATTCCTATCTTTTGAAGTGTTTTCAACAGGAAAGGATGTTGAATCTTGTCAAATGCCTTCTCTGCATCAATTGAGATGATCATGTGATTTTTCTGCTTTGATTTGTTGATATGGTGTATTACATTAATTGATTTTCTTATGTTGAACCATCCTTGCATACCTGGGATGAATCCTACTTGGTCATGATGTATAATTCTTTTAATGTGTTGTTGGATACGATTTGCTAGAATTTTATTGAGGATTTTTGCATCTGTATTCATTAGAGAGATTGGTCTGTAGTTTTCTTTTTTTGTAATATCTTTGCCTGGTTTTGGTATGAGGGTGATGTTGGCTTCATAGAATGAATTAGGTAGTTTTCCCTCCACTTCGATTATGTTGAAGAGTTTGAGGAGAGTAGGTACTAATTCTTTCTGGAATGTTTGATAGAATTCACATGTGAAGCCGTCTGGTCCTGGACTTTTCTTTTTAGGGAGCTTTTGAATAACTAATTCAATCTCTTTACTTGTGATTGGTTTGTTGAGGTCGTCTATTTCTTCTTGAGTCAAAGTTGGTTGTTCATGTCTTTCCAGGAACCTGTCCATTTCTTCTAAATTGTTGTATTTATTAGCGTAAAGTTGTTCATAGTGTCCTGTTATTACCTCCTTTATTTCTGTGAGGTCAGTAGTTATGTCTCCTCTTTCATTTCTAATCTTATTTATTTGCATCCTCTCTCTTCTTCTTTTTGTCAATCTTGCTAAGGGCCCATCAATCTTGTTGATTTTCTCATAGAACCAACTTCTGGTCTTATTGATTTTCTCTATTGTTTTCATGTTTTCAATTTCATTTATTTCTGCTCTAACCTTTGTTATTTCTTTCCTTTTGTTTGCTTTGGGGTTAGTTTGCTGTTCTTTCTCCAGTTCTTCCAAGTGGACAGTTAATTCCTGCATTTTTGCCTTTTCTTCTTTTCTGATAAAGGCATTTAGGGCAATAAATTTCCCTCTTAGCACTGCCTTTGCTGCGTCCCATAAGTTTTGATATGTTGTATCTTCATTTTCATTTGCCTCTAGGTATTTACTAATTTCTCTTGCAATTTCTTCTTTGACCCACTTGTTGTTTAAGAGTGTGTTGTTGAGCCTCCATGTATTTATGAATTTTCTGGCCCTCCGCCTATTATTGATTTCCAACTTCATTCCTTTATGATCCGAGAAAGTGTTGTGTATGATTTCAATATTTTTAAATTTGTTAAGACTTGCTTTGTGACCCAGCATATGGTCTATCTTTGAGAATGATCCATGAGCACTTGAAAAAAAGGTGTATCCTGCTGTTGTGGGATGTAATGTCCTATAAATGTCTGTTAAGTCAAGTTCATTTATAGTAATATTCAGGTTCTCTATTTCTTTATTGATCCTCTGTGTAGATGTTCTGTCCATTGATGAGAGTGGTGAATTGAAGTCTCCAACTATTATGGTATATGTGTCTATTTCCCTCTTCAGTGTTTGCAGTGTATTCCTCACGTATTTTGGGGCATTCTGGTTCGGTGCGTAAATATTTATGATTGTTATGTCTTCTTGCGTAATTGTTCCTTTTAATAGTATATAGTGTCCTTCTTTGTCTCTTTTAACTGTTTTACATTTGAAGTCTAATTTGTTGGATATTAGTATAGCCACTCCTGCTCTTTTCTGGTTGTTTTTTGCATGAAATATCTTTTCCCAACCTTTCACTTTCAACCTGTATTTATCTTTGGGTCTAAGATGTGTTTCCTGTAGACAGCATATAGAAGGATCCTGTTTTTTAATCCATTCTGCCAGTCTATGTCTTTTAATTGGGGAATTCAGTCCATTGACATTTAGAGTTATTACTGTTTGGATAATATTTTCCTCTACCATTTTGCCTTTTGTATTATATATATCATATCTGACTTTCCTTCTTTCTACACTTTTCTCCATGTCTCTCTCTTCTGTCTTTTTGTATCTGACTCTAGTGCTTCCTTTAGTATTTCTTGCAGAGCTGGTCTCTTGGTCACAAATTCTCTTAGTGACTTTTTGTCTGAGAATGTTTTAATTTCTCCCTCATTTTTGAAGGACAATTTTGCTGGATATAGGAGTCTTGGCTGGCAGTTTTTCTCTTTTAGTAACTTAAATATATCATCCCACTGTCTTCTAGCTTCATGGTTTCTGCTGAGAAATCTACACATAGTCTTATTGGGTTTCCCTTGTATGTGACGGATTGTTTTTCTCTCGCTGCCTTCAAGATCCTCTCTTTCTCTTTGACCTCTGACATTCTAACTAGTAAGTGTCTTGGGGAACGCCTATTTGTGTCTAATCTCTTTGGGGTGCGCTGCACTTCTTGGATCTGTAATTTTAGGTCTTTCAGAAGAGTTGGGAAATTTTCAGTGATAATTTCTTCCATTAGTTTTTCTCCTCCTTTTCCCTTCTCTTCTCCTTCTGGGATACCCACTACACGTATATTTGTACGGTTCACATTGTCCTTGAGTTCCCTGATACCTTGTTCAAATTTTTCCATTCTTTTCCGGATAGTTTCTGTTTCTTTTTGGAATTCAGATGTTTCATCCTCCAAATCACTAATTCTATCTTCTGTTTCTTTAAATCTGTCATTGTAGGTATCCATTGTTTTTTCCATCTTTTCTACTTTATCTTTCACTTCCATAAGTTCTGTGATTTGTTTTTTCAGTTTTTCTATTTCTTCTTTATGTTCAGCCCATGTCTTCTTCATGTCCTCCCTCAATTTATCGATTTCATTTTTGAAGAGGTTTTCCATTTCTGTTCGTATATTCAGCATTAGTTGTTTCAGCTCCTGTATCTCATTTGAACTATTGGTTTCTTCGTTTGACTGGGCCATATGTTCAATTTTCTGAGTGTGATCCGTTATCTTCTGCTGGCGTCTGGGCATTTAGTCAGATTTCCCCGGGTGTTCGACCCCACAGCTTGAAAGATTTTTCTGTGCAATCTCTGGGTTCTGTTCTTCCTATCCTGCCCAGTAGGTGGTGCTCGTGGCCCACGCCTGTCTGTGGGTTCCACCAGCGAAAGTTGCTGTGGGTCCCTCAACTCTGGAAAACTCTCGCCGTAGGGGAGGTTCGGCAACCTAAGCGTCTTGGAAGAATGCCAGCCGGCCCGGGGTTCCAAACGTGGGGAGGGTCGCCGGCCGTCGCAGCACAGGAGAGCGTCCGGCCAAATTAGCCAGTCGGCGCGGGGCACCAAGCGTGGCGGGAGGGCGCCAGCTGTCGCAGCCCGGGAGAGTACACTGTTCCCAGCCGACGGGGGAGTCACGTGTTTGGAAGGGATCCCCCGGTCACTGTTCTCCGCAGTCTGGGGGTTTCCGACCCAACTATTTCAGTTGTTCCAGGGGGCCTCGTGTGGTGGGGGCACCAGCCGTCGCGGCCTAAGGGGACCGCCTGTCCAATTCTACCAGCTGGCCCAGGAAGGTGGAAGGGAGGGACTCCGGTCGCTTGTCGTCCCACCCAGGAAAGCCCGTGCCCCTTGGTGATCTCACCGGAGCTGGTTCTCCCAGATAGTCAGCCGTTCCAGGATGGGGTCCGCTGTCCCTTTGATCTCCGTCGTGGCTCCGGGAGCTGCTCTGTATTATCTCCCCTCCCCCAGTAGCTGTTCTGGAGGAGGAAAGGTGAGGGCGGCAAGGCTGTCGAGGCTGGTAGCGGAGGAGCACGGTGAAGGCGGGGGAAGAGGGCACCGTGGTGGTTGGAGAGCAGCCGGAGCAGGAGGGGGAAGAGAGGGGAGAAGGAGGTCGGGCGGCTCGGCTGCTGCGGGGCTTGGGCGCCGCGCGGCGGGCCGGCGGAGAAAGAGAGGGGAGAAGGAGGTCGGGCGGCTCGGCTGCTGCGGGGCGTGGGCGCCGCGCGGTGGGCCGGCGGAGAAAGAGAGGGGAGAAGGAGGTCGGGCGGCTCGGCTGCTGCCTCATTATTTTTTAATTATAACATTTATTTATCACATCTTCAAGGTAATCCATATACTTAGATGATCTTGAAAAAAACGGCATAGAAAAGTTCTCTATATTAACTTTCGGCTCCATGATATGTGATAAACACACAAAAATAATACATGCACACGCACACACATACACATACATAACAATTTGTTCAACAAAAAGTTTGGTAACTAGTCTATAAGACTTCTTGATGATATGTGTGATGATAAACATAGATAAATGCTATTAAAATGACTGGCTCTGTGGTGGGGCTGGTTTTAGTTGTAAAATAAATCATGAATAATACTGACCTGATGATTGTTCAAGATGATATATATATATGCTCTTTTAGTAATTAAAAAATTAGGGGCTGTCATAAATTTTATATTGTAGTATTTCAATCAGAAGTAATATTTTTACTGCCCAAGCAAATTTATTTCCTTTCTTAACTCAATCATAAGAATATAAGCATCAATATAAAATCATAGTACATGTTTTAAATCATTCAGATAGAGAATTGATTTAATAAATCAATAGTCATTTGTTTGGGCAAATTAAATTAAATTTAATTCCTAGTTTATTCTTTAAATAGAATTAAATTCCAAGTAAAAAATGAAGGACACCATTAAAATGAATGCATTATGATACTACATATAAGTTCTTCTCTCTTTCTTTCTTTTGGAAGATAGGTAGGTGGGTAGGTAGGTAGATAGATGTATAAATAGATGATAGAACGAATAGATAAATAGGAATACTGATTGCATTTACCCATATAAAGTAATACTCTTCAGATTTAATGTTGTTATATGCTCTACACACACACACACACGAATACTTACTATACATATTACATATATATATAAAGAGTACTCCCAAATTTAAGCACGTCAAAGTATGTGTGTAAATCTAAATGAAAAAATTAGAAATATGGGTGTAAATACTTTACTGTTTCACAAAATCCTATATTATTTTGCTATTAAAACCATCGTTACTTCAGTTTACATAAAAATATTGTTTTATAAATTCAAGCTCACAATCTTAATCTTTGCTTTTAGTTCTATAACGTAAAACATGCTTCATTGTATTCTTTAAAGATTCTATGTTCTCTATCATCAGCCCTTTCCATAGGAAAAACTCCGTTATTTAGTTTATGATTGAAGTGCTTCTTTGTAAGTAATTAATAAGTGTCATCTACAGTCATTGAAATGTTAATGCTTTCTTATTCACAAGTATTATAGATACAAATTATATTTTCTTTTCTTGATGATCATTTCAAGACAAAGTATCAAGTGGAATTCTATGGTTCTATTCCTTTTTCCAAGCCAAATTACAAATACTCATGAGCAAGAGGGAGAAATGACATAGGAATCCTAGGAAAAGGAAAAGTGAGGGATGAGTCAAAGGTAAGAAAGTGGAAAAATAATTAAAAGTCTATTCTAATTCTGATAAGGAGGGATATCCGAGAATCACAGTCTCTTGCTTTTGAAATGTGAAAGTATCTTAGGCACCTAGTAAAATTTTCCTAAACACAACAACATCCATTTATACACAGGTTAAACTTGATTTGTAAATGCATAGTCATGACTTATTAACACAGTTACTCGAGATGGCTGAATCTGTTTTCTTTGTATTAAAATATACTTATAAGATAGCAGAATATTTTCGCATTCACCAAGAATATCCATTCATGTTAGTATCTTGATTATGAATATGAGTACAGAACTGTCATCACCACCAGAACAATCTTGTTTCATCTATTCATGAAGTTCACACGTGTAGCTTGTTAGAAATAAAGAGCATGCAGTATCCTGCATGGCTAAAATCTGTCACCTCAGTCATGAGGGGACTCTTCATTTTTCTTTTTTAATTGAATTTTCCTGCACCTATGATTATTTTTTCCATTTGGAATAAATTTTGCTTTACCAGGCATTTAGTTCTTCCAGGAAAAAAAAAAAATACAACATAAATCTAGCTCATATTCCAAAAAATAACTTTTAAATTACATTTCTGATAAAGTTTCATTTAACCCAAAGGAAACGTCAAAAAAAGTTTATAAGGTATACTAGAATATTAGAATATTAGCACACATGTATCTACCTAAGGTAGTTATTTACTTCCATCCACACTGACTAAAGAATTAGAGCTCTGGTCATGTTTTGCATGGGGAAATACATTTTTGAGATTTCAAAGCATTTGTTCTTCAACATGTATAGCAGATACCTTTTCCAAAAGACTAAGCAATAGAAGAACAGGAAAGGTTCTTATCCCCAAAAGCAACACTTACACTAAGTTATTCATGGAGAATCAAATATGATAAAACTTGTACTTGATTTATAAATCACTTTTACAATTCCCCAATCCAGTTTGGTATTAAGTCAAATCAGGAAGCCTACTAGAAAAGTCTCAGATACAGGCTTTACTATAAGAATGATAACATCAGACAGGGATGGTTTTCTTTACCCAAGTTTATTTATATTTCTCAATATTCTAAGAAAGATCTAAAAACAAAAAAGGCAATGTTCAAATAAAGATCTTCCTTTTTGAGTATGTCGATCTGTCAGCTTCTTAGAGAAGGTGTTGAACTAATTCTTAGAAGACGACAGAAGGGTGTGTTTTGGAGGCTGAGAAGAATAAGGCTGTCTCCTGGTCAATGCAACGTTCAGAAAACTGTCAGAATGTCAGACACTAGGGACTTGTGCGGATCATTATTCAGGATCAATTTTAATAAGACTCCCTGGTAGATTTAGTTTGAGGAAGTAATTACCAGCCACCTAAAAGATCAAGGATTTTTCTCTTTAATACAATGAGCCACGGGCTGAATTCCAGTTGTTACACTTTATGGGTTGCTTCTTTCTTCTGGATTGACATTTATTAATAAAATAGAACATATTTTAAAGTGTCACTAATAGAATGCATCTTTTTAGGTCACAGTTCTAGGCTATGCATTTACTCTAAAGAAAAAATATTTCTGCATTTAACTTAGTTCAAGATCTATAAATATCTAAAGTTCTTAAAATAAATCGCTTTTATGTACTTTGGAATATTAACTAAATGTTGAACAATTCTAATTCCTGGCTCAAACTACTTAAAGTAATTTTTTGATGATACTCCTTACTTCAAGTTTCATAGTCAGAACGTCTCACAAGAAAACAACCGTACAATTAAGAATTAATGTATTACTCCTCATATCAAACATGTATTTCATAAAATTATGTATTTCTTTTAGTAGTTTAAATTACTTTATGATAAAATAAAGGAACTTTTTTTGATGAAACAATTCAATGATTTCTTTAGTTAAAAAGAAAGTTACATTTTCTCTTGTGTAGGGGAAATAAAATAGAAATGTACAGCTTACTACTATGAAAACAAACCCAGATTTTGAAAAGATATGTCCAGAATTCTATACTGTTGGCCTGGCATCAGACTAATGGCATCTCGAAGCACATCTTTTATTATGTTGTCATACCAAGGTAGACTGATTGGTAATTCTCAAGTTCTTACTTAATAGAAAAAACAGGTGGTACAAACAAAGTCAGTATTTTACTATGGGCACGGTGGTCAGCTAGACGGGGCCGTGAGGCAACTGCCCAGCGTGTGGAAATATTCTATTACTATGATTGGGATAACTGTTATAGAGGTTCACACATTTGTCGAAACTCATAGAATTTTATTATATGTAAATTTTACCTTTTTGAAACAAAGGCCAACAAAGACAGAATATAATGACCATCATAAATGGTCACTATAACCAGTATATAAAGTGGGTTATTAAAGTCATTTTCTCCCTCCTGTGACATTTTTTTCAGCTGAAAGTGTCTTGATTTCCAGTGAGAAATAAGTATTTCTAAATTCAGTATTGATTTCTAAAATCAATGCATGCAAAGGAATCATTTTTTAATAAATCTAGCATCCCATTCTTTGTATGAAATGAAAAAAAGAAGTATAAATATTATCAATAGTCATGACAATTTCTTGAGTCTCAGACTCTCTATACCAGACTCTATAGTAGATGCTTACTTATTATTACAATTACACAAGGTTGATGCTATAAGTTCAGTTCTACAGATGAGGAAACTGAGAGTCTGAGCCATTAAATTATTTAAAATTACAAAATTAGTAAATGATGGAGTTGGGGGTGAATTTAATACATTTATATCTATCATACACCAGTTATTTTAATTTCTAATACCCATTGCCAATTGATGAATGGCAATTTATTCATTTATTCTGAGAAATATGTGATATGGATCATCTATTTTTGCCAAACTAGTCTGAATTTCTTTCTTTTTCTTCTTTGGTAACTGCATAAAAAAATAGATTTTTGCAATGATACTTTAAGGTCATGCAATCAGAACATGGGGGACTATGTGCCTCAACCTAAGCTATGTATCTTCCAGGCCGCTAGGTCTTGCTGCGCCTACCCCTCTCTCCCAATGGTGTATACAAAGCACACAATGTGTACAAAAAGATGACAATGTAAATGTCTATGGTGCAAAAACAGAAACTTTATAATGTTCTATGTATGAACTCTCTGGTAACTTTAAAGGTGCAAATGGATTGTATGTATATTTGAAAGTGAAATCAGCATTCAGTTGGTACCTTGATGCAAGTAAGCCAGCAATGAGGACCAAACGATTCTCCTAGACAAATCGTGTTAACTCAGTTCTGATGAAGAAATAGATCCGGTCTGGCTATAACATAACGTAACTCTCATTCAATGCCAATGGCAATTATAAACTAAAAACTATTTGCCACCAGAATAGTCATGCATATAAAATATATTAACCAATAATGGAAGTGTTTCATTTTTTCTCATTATTGATTCTTTAGTGCCTTGGTCTAGTCCCATGCTATGTGCTTATAACATCACCTAAATTTACTTAAGTAAGTGTTTTTTAGGAAGCATCAACTTTAAAAAGTACTATCAAATGCCAATTACTTTTGTTCCCTTTTCATTTAATTATCAAAATAATGCTGTGATGTACTTAAAGCTATTATTCTACAATAACAGAAGAGAAAAAGACAGACTTAAATAACTTCCTCAAGGTTACATGGCTACAAGAAGTGATGCTAGAAGCCAAACCCAGGCAATCTAACTGTAGAATCTGAACTATGCTACTTTAAATGTGAGAGTTTTGATCTTTTGATGTGATAATGAAACAGAAAGTTGTCCTAGGCCTTTATCCTGACCAAGTGTTAGAAATATGCTATGCAAGGAAGCCATGGAAAGGGAACAAGTTCTATGTGCCTTAAAATTATGGTTGAACAGTGGGAGGGATTTTTCATAAAGTCATCATAATCGTAAAAAATTTTAACATGCATTTGTAAAGACTATCAAAAATCTCTATAGCAACTACAAAGACTGCAGTGACTGACTAATTGAATTCTGACTCTACTGCAGAGTTAGGCCAGAACCCAGAGTAAGGGTAATATTCTGCAAGGTTGCCCTGCAGGTACCGGTTGTAAGTTTGAGGACCCAGACCACCCATATTTATGGTCATCTGACTACAGATATGGGGGCTCCCAGCACCCCTCAGGGTCCATAACTCACTGAAACAACTCACAGAACTTATTGAAAGCACTAAAGATTATAGCTTATTATAGCAAAAGAGTACAAATAATAAGCCAAAAGAAGAGACCCACAGGGCAAGATCTGGGAGGGTCTCAAATGTGTCACCCTACCCCCTGCCCGGCACAACTGCAATGTGCTTTCTCTGCCATGGAAGCTCCTTATGGCTTCCAGAATGCTGAGTTTTTATGGATCTGTGGTGTCATTACTTAGATACAGGTGACAGAATCAATGTCCACATGGTTGAGCTCAATCTGCAGTCCCTGTCCCCTCCCAGAGGTCAGGGAAATGGACGGATATGATGAGGCTGGAAGCCCCGATCCCCTAATCACTGGGTTTGTCTTTCTGGTGTGGCTAGACCCCACCATGCAGGTGTGGCTGGTCCCTCCCTGTCATCTCTTTTACATATAAACTATCAGGTATGGTCCTGGGCCCACCATGAAGAACAAAAGATACTTCTATCATAGTCCCAAGATTCAGAAACTCCCTCCCCAGGAACTGGGGACAAAGTCCAGCCAATTTTTTTTATTATGCTATGAGATTGAATACCATCTAGGTGTCAGGCACTATTCTAAATCATCTGCATGTCTTAATTTAATCCTTAAAACAACCTTCTAAAGTCAGTCTCATTATTCTTCTCAGATTAGAGATGGGAAAATTGGCACAAAAAGAAATTAAGCATCTTGCCCACTGTCAATTAGTAAGGGATGGTAGAACGTATGCTGCTGGACACAAGGAATTTAATTGCAGCCTTCGCAATATTGAATTGGATATTGCTCAGCTTGAAGGAATGAGATCTGTGTGTGCCTTTGATGATCTCGTGAAATGAAGCTGAGGTGCTGCTGGCCATTGGCTCCTGAAAGACTTCCTTGTACTATAAATCTTAGAGTAAAGCTACATTGATTAGAGTAAAGTGCATTGATTTTTTAATCAAATAGGAACTATTTTTTTAAATCATGTTTTGCCTTTGCTTTCAAGTGACCTTCTGCAAGTTGGTAAGGCAGAACAGAACAGAAGTGAAAATCTCATATTGGGGTGCCACACTATCTGGATTTTGAATCCTGTGTTTGCCACTTGCTAATTATGCTATTTTGGGCAAGTTATTTTAAGCCCATAGATTAATTTATAATTAAAAAATAAACAAAACAACTGTATTTATAAAGCATACAGATCTGTGCGTGGCCTATAATAAGTGGCATAAATGTATCCAATGATGTAACTCTGGGTGTACATTTTTCTTCTATGCAGTGGGGATAATATATATATAGCATCTATCTCAAGTGGTCTTATGAGGATAAATGAGATCATTTAAACTGTGATGTCCAATATGGTAGCCACTAGTCACATATGCCAATTTTGCACTTGAAATGCAATTTGTGCAGGTTAGGAACCGAAATTTTTAATTTATGTAAATAAAATCATCCATGACTTTCCAAAAAAAAAAAAAAAATACAAGCTGAGATTACCTCATCATGAACAGGTATTAGAAAGGAAAATGTTTCATGCATTTAGAGACAGGATAAAGAATGGCACATTTTAGAGAGTTTAGAGGGTGATTTGATCATAAATAATAAAGTAGTAAGATCGAAAGATGAGGCTGCTACTCTTAATTGTTTTCTCAATTATTTTGTCCAATAGCAAACATGAACAACACAAAACTAATCATCTTTCTTAGTGCCCAGCTAAACGCTGTTTTGCATGAACACAGTATTTGTAACATAGCCAACTTGAGTTGGAGCTTGAATTGGTAGCCTTAGAGTGAGGTAAAACTAGCACATATATTAATTTTAATCCAAGCTTTGAAAACTAGCACTGTAAGTAACCACCTAACAGTTGGTGGGTTCAAATTAAAACAAAAAATACTAAAACCCAATTTTAACAAAATTTTGAAACTAAGGTGCCAACTTGTGGAAAATTATATTTGATATTTAAGTCTGAAAAACCAAATTTAATTGAAGTCAGGGAACATTGTTGAGCACAAAAATGTGAGAAGTCACATTGAAAGACAGTTTTCAGAGAAGTAGATATGATTACTAAGGTCGTCAAATATTGTTTCATCTTCCCTGAAGAATACTTTTGTATACAGAGAAATAGTCCTAATTCTGTGATTTTGGGGGAGAATTGTCTTTTTTGGTACATTTACAATAATAGTCATAATACAACCCCAGTATCCTCAAAGCAATAGTCCACAGACCAAATTCTCCCAGCCAGAATGACTGGTCTAGCCTGAGCCTTTCCAAGGAAATTTCACGTCTGGAAATGAAAAGTGCTTTCTTCAGCTGAGCACAGCTATTAGACATGGCAGCATCCCAGAGTCTTTTAGAAGAGACAAACATGTACATGAAATAATAAGAAAAACCATTTATAAGAGTAACCATTTACCCTAATTGCAGGTACTTGATTTAGTCCAGTATCTATCCACCTTTCTTTATGCAATATTATGATTTTCCTCTAATATCATCAGGCTTCCCCAACCCCATGCTAAATGTCTATGCTCTTCTGGATTCATATCAGTCGAGTACAGAGAGGAGCATCTTGAACTAGGCCTAAGCCAGGCCTCACGTTTCATTTCCTGGCCACAATAATAAATTTAGAAAAGAGCATATGAAGCAACTAGTCACTAAAACACAAAGAGACATTTGCTGGGACTCCCAGAAGAGAAGCAGAAGCTCTTTTCTGCCTTTCTTATACCTGAGGATGGAACACTGGATTGCTTTGTAGGCAGGGTGTCACCATAAGGAAAGAACTTTTAGCTTTTAGGGTTCACCATGTAGAGCTAGAAAATGAAACCAAGTTTGTAGAAAGCAGAGGCCGGAAATGTGCAAGGCGTGATCCCAGTTGAGTTCTGAATATGCCATCATGAATAAAATTGAATATAACCATGAATTTTTCAAGTTTATATGCTAGAACCCTCCCTCTTTTTTTTCCCCTTTGAGTTGTATTTCCTTTCACTTGTAATTTAAAAAGTACAAGTTTCTTTATTGATGTACCAGGAACTGCTCTGTTATATTTGCTCTAATCTTCACATAATTCTATGAAGTACATATTATTAAGGTGTTTTGTTTTTAAAGGAAACTAAACTACAGACAGTTAACTGTTTCACCTAAAATAATACAGTCAGGAATTGGTATGAATGGCTTAGTACTCAAGTCAGTTTTATGTCCCAAGTATATAAGATTAGAAGAAAGATTCATTGTGTAATCTTTTTTTTTTTTTTTAAGTGGGCAGGCACGGGGAATTGAACCCGGGTCTCCAGCATGGCAGGCAAGAACTCTGCCACTGAGCCAGTGTCACACCACCTCATGTAGAATATTCTAAAGTAATATTCTATTTAAAAAAATGCAGGATTTGGCATACATGCTGTTCTTAATTCACCTGTAGTGGTGGATTATATAAGCTTTTATTTCACAAATAGAGCATAGCCTGAGCTTGTCCTCAAACTAAAAGCAATAAACCTGCTCAAGGCTTATTGAAGTCATTACAATTGATTAACACTCTTCTTTCTTCTTTTTAAATTTCTTTCCTATTATTCTCATCTATATAATATATTTGATTTATGAATATCATTAAATAGTTTGAACAACATTGACCATTGGTCTTCTAGGCATCCTCAAGCCTTATATAGTTACAGAAAATGTCCACTTGCATCCTACAAGTGATAGATAAAAGAATAAATTCTGGGTTGTAGGAAAACTGTACAAAGGATTGAAAAATACATTGCCCTATAGCCAGAGAAAGGGAATTCTCTCCAGAGATGTGCTTTTTTCAGCAACGAATTAAGTAAATTGTGTGCATTACTGAAGACAAAAGAGGAGAAATTCTTAAAAATATCAATATGAACTTACCGTTTAGTTGGATAAATGATAAAAATTTCAGCCCTCTTTCTTTTCTTTCTATTTTCAACAATGAAAATACCATCCAATCTATAGTTATTTGGACTTGATGTATTTGTAAATGCAGATTAATCAATGAAGTTGAGGTGTAAAATTGGAAACATGCCTCATTTTATAAATGACCCTAACTGACATTTAACTAAAACTTAATTGAAGATTTTAGAAATAGAATCTTTCTCCTCCCTCTCCTCCTTCCTCTTTCCCTTTCCCTTCACCTTCTCTTCTTTCTCTCCCTCTATCTCTTCCCACCATTCTATTTTTTGTTTGCCACTTTAAGAATTCTCCTTTCTGAATTACATTGGGAGGTTATCATTATAGCTTAAGGCCTTAGACACAAAAGCTATTTTCAATCATTCTTAAGAAAAATGGCTAGGATAGCTACAAATAAAAATAATATAAACTTTCATTTACAGATACACTATATTATCCAGTAGTTACTTAAAATCAAAATTATATTTTTTTCATTTGACACAGTAAATCTAATTAAGAATGCCTTGGCTCTAAGGATGTATCCCGTTTTTCATAAAATTTGTCAAGATATGTAGACTGTAAAAAGAAAAGAAAATTGATTAAAACCCATCTTTATAATATGCAATTACTTCCATTTTGACAAATAAATTTTTCCAAGTGCTTCTGCAAACCTGAGACAATGAGTGTAAACTATTTTCTGGAAGTGAATCAAATAAAACAAAACTCTTTTTCCCCTAGCTGAGAAAATCATCACCTATATGACCTTTAATTTATAATACATCACTCAAAATGTCCCTTGCCAAACAATTCTGCATGCTAAATTCCAGAAGATTGCCTAAAATATTCTTTCTATAATTTCAAGAATGTATTTCTATGATTACTTTAATACCCAAAACACATCCAGACTATGATACTTACGTATTCCTAATTTTACCTGGAGTACTTTCTAATGACATCTAAATATGTATCTAATCATTGCTGAACTTTCCATACTTAAGACCTATTTTCTTGTAGGAAAGGAAGCAATTATTAAAAAAAATGAACACCTAAATACCCTAGTACATGAACATTGCTGCATATTCTTCGTAAATGGAGTTGACTTGAATCAAACATGAAACAATGAATATAATTCCAGATTGTATATGTAATATATATCATATGTGATAATCATCGATTATATGCATGTAAACAGATGTGCATCTTTTTTAATCTTTCAACACTATATCATAAACATTCTGTCACTTCAGTACATGGAGATAAACCTCATTATTTTAATAATTTGTATAATGTCCCACTCAATAGGTATATTGATTTATTTATCCAATGTTTACTTGATGAGTTGTTTTTGTTCTTGTTTTTGTTTTTGTTTTGCATGGGCAGGCTCCAGGAATCAAACCTTGGTCTCTGGCATGGCAGGTGACAATTCTGCCACTGAGTCACTGTTGCACTGCCTGATGTGTTTTTAAATTGTTACAAATTTTTGGCAAAAATGAATTTATTTGCAAACATACTCTTTAAGAATTCCATGATTATTTCTTTTGGATAGACCCTTAAAGGCTGACAGTATATTCATCTTTTAAGAAGTGCTTTCTGAATCGCTGTGTCAATATATATTACCTTGAATCTGGGACTTAAACAATCATATCATCTGCAAATAATACATGTTTTCTCTTTTATAATATTTATTCACCACAATCAATTTTTTGCCTTATCATAGTGGTTATGATGAAAACATTTAAAAATCAAACCAGTGATTAAAGATTTCCTAATTTCAGTGGAAATGTCTTTAGAATTTCCATATTAAGGTAGTTTCTTGCTATTGATTTCTAATACATACCTTCTCTCAAGAAGATCCTTTCTCAGTTTAGATTTATAAGAAATTTATTATCTAATCAAGAATGAGTGTTTAATTATCAAATGTCTTTTTCATATTTAAGGTGATTACACTAATCTACTAATGTAGTAGAAAAGCATCTAAGAGTTTTTTTTCCAATCATCAATGATCCTTTCAGCCCAAGAAGAAAATTTTCCAAAAACATACCACATAACTTTTCAGTTTAATGTTGTATTAAATTGTTTTTATTTTAACTAGAATGTTTTCTATGTTGATATAGAAGTTTAATACATATGTTCTTGTCATGCAAATATTTTATTATATTGGATTTCAGAGTTATAATAATCTCATAAAACGAAATCAAATGTTTGTTTATGCCCCAGACATTTAAAATCAGTGAAATCACCTCTTAATTGAAAGGTTGGTAGAACTCTCAACACAATCTGGACCTGTTATGTGGGAAATGGAACTTTAAATTCTTTCCATTTCCAATTCTCTAAACTTTCTTAACTGAATATTGTTCATTTTTATATCCTTCTAAAACATTTCATTTAATCTGCATTTTCAATCTTTGGAGTATAAAATTCCACATAATATGTTCCCATTTTTAGGTTATCAACCTAATGTTGATCTTCTTAGCTTTCTCTCTATATTTTCTCCTTTTTTTCTTTTTAGAACCACCAACAATGGATATCTTAGTTAGCTTAACCATAAGCATATTTAAATAAAGCATCCATATCATCATTGTAAAGCCTGTGTTTACATTGAAAATTAAGGCAACAAGGAAAAAACCTACATATTCAGATAGGAAAGTTCTTAAATTCTAAGTATTAAACATAAACTTTGATACCATTTGATCAGCTGTCAAAACTGTAAATGTTCTCAATATCAAGTTGAAAATTCTTACAAATAGCTGCATTGCTATGATAATGACCTAGGTTACTAAATATTTTCCTGATTTCAGGAAAATATGAAGATACAAATATTTTTGCAATTAACATATGGAAATCTTAACCACCTAAAATGGATATCTAAGCTAGCTTATTCATAGGCATATTAAAAAATATATAAGTAATCATCATAAAGCCTGTTTGTATGACATGTTTCATAAACCAACTTAAAATTAAAGCAAGGGAGGGAAAAAATCCATAAACACAGATATTTGCATTCTTAAAATATCTAGTAAAAAGTTTTTATAAATATTAACTTTGCTGTAGTAGTAAGCTACTTACTAAATATTTTCAAATTTTTTATTTCAAGAATTTATTTTATCTAATATTACTATAACTGCCTATAGTTAAAAAATACTTGTAATTGTAAAATATTTACAAATACAAATACACACAGAGCAAAGAAAGAAAAAAAAGCAATAATTTCCAAAGCAAAACCAGCAGCTACAGAACAGTTCCCAGAGTTTGTCATGGGCTATCGTATCCTCAACACAGATTTTTTTCCTTCTAGCTGCTCCAAAACACTGGTAGTTTTATCAGAGTCATAATAATGGGATCATACAGTATCTGTCTTTTTGTGTGTGACTTATTTCACTCAGCATTATGCCCTCAAGGTTCATCCACATTGTCATATGTTTTGGGACATCATTTTGTCTAAATGCTGTGCAATATTCCATCGAATGTTATATACCACATTTATTTATCCACTCGTCTGTTGATGGACACCTAGATTGTTTCCATCTCTGGGCAATTGTGAATAGTACCGCCATGAACATCAGTATGCACATGTCTGTTCGTATCACTGCCCTCAGCTCTTCTGGGTATATAGCGAGTATTGGTATTGCTGAGTCATAGGGCAACTCAATATTTAGTTTTCTAAGGAATTGCCAAACTGATTTCCACAACAGCTGAACCATTTTACATTCTCACCTACAGTAAGTAGGTGTTCCAATTTCTCCACATCCTCTCCAACATTTATAGTTTCTTGTTTATTTAATAGCAGCCATTCTTATAGGTGTGAGATGATATCCAATTGTTGTCTTGATTTGCATTTCCCTTATAGCCAATGAAGATAAGCAGTTTTTCATGTCCTTTTTAGCCATCTGTATTTGCTCTTCAGAAAAGTGCCTATTCATTTCCTCTGCCCATTTTATAATAGTTTGTTCTTTTGTTGGTTAGCTGTATAATTTCTTTATGTACACAGGATATCAAGCCCTTATCCAATACGTGGTTTCCAAATATTTTCTCCCATTCAGTTGGCTGCCTCCCCACATTTTTAACAAAGTCCTTTGAGTCCAGAAGCTCTTGATCTTAGGGAATTCCCATTTGCCTATTTTTTTTCACAGCTTGTGCTTTAGGTTTAAATTTTCAGAGGCTACCTCCTATTGCTAGATCTTGAAGATGTTTCCCTACATTTGTTTCAAGAAGTTTTATGGTACTGGCTCTGACATTTAGGTCTTTGATCCATTTTGAATTAATTTTTGTATAGGGTGTAAGGTAGGGGTGCTCTTTCATTCTTTTGATTATTGAAGTTCAGTTCTCCCATGCCCATTTATTGAAAAGACTATTCTGTCCCAATTCAGTGGATTTGGGGGCCTTATCAAAGATCAAAAGTTCATATATTTGTTGGTCAATCTCTGCTCTCTTGATTCTATTCCACTGGTCAGTCCTTCTGTCTTTGTGCCAGTACCATGCTGTTTTGACAACTGTGGCATTACAGTAAGCTTTAAAGTCAGGAAGTGATAGACCTTCCAGTTCGCTCTTCCTTTTTAGGATATCTTTAGCTATTTGAGGTCTCTTTTCCTTCCATATAAATTTAATAACCAGTTTTTCCAAGTCTTCAAAGTAGGTTGTTGGATTTTTATTGGTATTGCATTGAATCTGTAGATCAGTTTGGGTAGGATTGCATCTTGACAATATTCAACCTGCCTATCCATGGGTATGGACTATCTTTCTATCTATTTATGTCATTTTAAAATTTCTTTTAGCATTTTTTTGTAATTTTCTGTGTATAAGTCCTTGACATCTCCGGTTAGGATTATTCCTAGATACCTAATTCTTCTGATCGCTATTCTGGATGGATTTTTTTCCTTAGTTGTCACCTCAGATAGGTCACTGTTTGTGTATAGAAACATTACTGATTTTTGTACATTAATCTTGTATTCTGCCACTTTGTTGAACTGGTATATTAGCTCAAATAGTTTTACTGTACATTTCTCAGGATTTTCAAAGTACAGGATTATGCCATCTGCAAATAATGAAAGTTTCACTTCTTCCCTTCCTAACTGGATGCCATTTATTTCTGTCTCCTGTCTAATTGCTCCAGCTAGTACTTCTAATACAATGTTGAATAAAAGTGGTGACAATGGGCATCCTTGTCTCATCCTGGATCACACAGGAAATGCTTTCAGCTTCTCACCATTAAGTATGATGCTGTCTATGGATTTTTCACATATGCCCTTGATGATATTGAGAAAGTTTCCTTCAATGTCTAACTTTTGAAGTGTTTTTATCAGAAAAGGATGCTGGATTTTGTTGAATGCATTTTCAGCATCAATCGATATGATCATGTGATTTTAATGTGCTTTATTAGGTTGATTGATTTTCTTGTGTTGAACTACCCTTGCATTCCTACTTGATCATGATGTATAATTCTTTTAATGTGGTGCTGGATATGATTTGCTAGTATTTTGTTAAGAATTATTTCATCTATGTTTTTAGGGAGATTGGTCTGCAGTTTTTTTTCTTGTATCGTCTTTATCCAATTTTGCTATCAGATTGCTGTTAGATTCATAAAATGATTTAGGTAGCATTCTTATTTCTTCAATTTTGGGGGAGAGTTTGAGCAGGATTGGTGTCAGTTCTTTTTGAAAAGTTTGATAAAATTCTCCTGTGAAGCCATCAGGTCCTGGGCTTTTTTTGTGTGTGTGTGGGAAGATTTTTGATGACTGATTGGATCTCTTTACTTGTAACTGGTTTGTAGAGATCTTCTATTTCTTCTTGAGTCAATATAGGCAATTTGTGTGCTTCTAGGAATTTGTCCATTTCATCTAAGTTATCTAGTTTGTTGGCATACAGTTGTTCATAATGTTCTCTTATGATTTTTTAAAATTTATTTATGATCTATGGTAACAATCCCCCTCTGATTTCTGATTTTATTTATTTGTATCCTCTTTCTTTTCTTTGTTAGTACTATATATTTTCTTGATGATATTTGGGTGATGATATCTTGATGATATGTGTCTATTTTTTTCAAATACAGTTATCATTGTATGGTACAAACTATTTTATTTCTTATATCTACTTATATGTTTCATTAATTTCTCCATTTTACATTTTTCTGGATTACTTGTTAACCAGTTTTAAAATATTAGAATTTAGTTAACTGTCCCAGACATTCTCACTGTCTAAGGCCCAGAAAGACAGATTCCCCCAAAAAAGTTTCTTGCAATGTTATTCTCTTCTTATCTACTTGATGTGGAAAGAATCATAGTTACTGAAAGATTATTTTCACCATGACATTTTAGAGTAAAGATAAAAAGTCTAGAGCAATTTGCATAACAGCTTTTTCTTTTCCAACGAGAGACATGGTCACTTTTACTTGTTATATAACCCCCCCAAAGGGGTTAGCAACCAAATTTTGGATGTTAATGGCACTATGATCAGACAAAATGCCGGGACAGAGGTATCCTGCTCAAAGTGACAATATGTAAAAGGAAGGTCACGTGCAGAAAGAACCATAATGAATGGAATAGGCTTATGTGTTTCCATTTACATACACTTTCATTTTTTGGAATATATCTGTATTGTCCTTCTTTGCAGATCATATTTTAGGACACTTCTTTTAAGCCTGCTAACCACAATTATGAAGCATTTAAAATTCAAATAATATTCTTATTTAATAAAAATGGAATCTGTATCTCAAAACAGTTAAATAACTGACTCAAGGCAATCAGAGCTTATAAGGGAGAGAGCCAAGGTTTATTGCCAAGCGTTTCTCATTCTAAAATCTGTGCTCTCCACTCTAAAGTATGTCACCTCTTTTCATAATAAAGGCAGTCATTACATTTTTAATTGACTGTTTTTCCTGCTAGATTGCAATTCTGTAAGGACAGGGCTGTTCCTTTTTTGTTTACTGTTATAATCTTCAAAGACTTTCTTCATTTCTTGGAACAAGGTAGGTGTTTGAACTGTTTTAATTAATCTGAACTAAACTGCCTCTCACAAAATAACTTAGTCTATAAATGTTCAGGTTTGCAAATACGGAAGGATCCCTTTCAACAAATATATACTAAATGTGAGGCAAACTCTTATCTTAGCATCATGGAGTTTCCAAGTTGAACAAGAATCTTGTCTTCAAGATTGAAACAGTCTAGTGGGATGAGATCTTTAACAATCAATTTTTGTAAAAGATAGAATTTTTAAAGTGCCAAGTGATGGTAGAAAGATTCCTATAAAAAAGCAGAATAGAGAGAAATTATTTTATAGTAGTGGTGGTGTGTTTAAAGAAATAATCGGCTGCATGTACTTTTCCTTTTATGTTCTTAATCCTGCCTAGTTAACATTTGCTCTCAGTTTGGTTACAGAAAGTTAAACTACGAAAAAAAAAAGAAAAACAGTTACAACAATTTCAATTATATCAATAATAATCGTTGTTCTAAATATCTCAAGAACTAATTAATGAAAAGATGTGAGGCTTCCTGAGCTTCAAGGAGATGAGATACATCTAAGTATTGCCTCATGTAGAAGAAACTCTGGTAATCTGGAGATCAAAGAAGGGTCTTGTGAATAGTTGTCAAGAATAGAGAAAGAAGATTCAGAAATGTCAAATAATAATAATAATGATCATTTTATTCTTACATTTCTTGACCCCAAATTTGTAAGATCATCAAAAATCTGTAAAGCAGTCAGAGGAGGAAAGAACATGCAGCTTTTAACAATATAGCTAATTTGACCTTGTTTGTGAAAAATAGGTTATTTGAATGCAAAGGGACATGCGAATTTGAAACTGCCTATCATAACTTCAAGCTGTGATAAGTAGAGACTCATACCCAAGGCTTCCCAAAGATGACATCTTTTTTTAAAAAAATTATTCAAGTGAGCAGATTGATCTATTATCTAAATTATCTTTCAGTTCTAATCATCTATGCCAGTTTTAAAGTGTTATGTACCCCAGAAAAGCCATGTTTTAATCCTGATCATGACCCAGGCTTGTAGGAGCAACCATTACTTTTAATTCTGATTCAACACTGCAGATTGGAATCTTTTGATCAGATTATCTCCAAGGAGATGTGGGGCACCCAACTGTGGGTGTGACCTTTTGATTAGTTGGAGATGTGACTCCATCCATTTCAGGTGAGCATTGATTAGTTTACTGGAATCCTTTAAAAGAGGAAACATATTAAGGAGAGGCAGAAATGACAGAGCCAACAGAAAATTCAGACCAGAGCTGACACATGCCAATATTTGGAGAACAGAAATACAGGTGTCTGGAGATACTTGGAGCCCAGCTGACATCGCCATGAGATGTTAAACTAGCCAGAACCTGGAGACAGTCAAGGGAAGCCAAGAGTTGAAAGCCAGCCCCAGAGAAGCAAAGTGTGGAACCCCCACAGAAACAGAGGCTGAAAGCAAAGGAGCCCAGGAGCAAGGGACCAGCAGATGCCAGCCAAGTGACTTCCCAGCTGACAGAGGTGTTCCTGACCCATTAGTTTTTCTTGAGTGAAGGTAACTTCTTGCTGGTACCTTAATTTGGATACTTTCGCTTCCTTAGAACTATAAACTTGTAACATATTAAATTCTCTTTTAAAAAGCGATCCCATTTCTGGTGCATCACATAATGGCAGCTTGTAAACTAGAACACCATCTATGAGTATAATTCATTCTCTCTTTTGCAAATAGCAGTAAACATTCTTATGACAAGTAATTACCTAAAAGGTGGGCCATGCTGCAGAGTTCTCACCTGCCATGCCGAAGAACCAAGTTTGATTCCTGGTGCCTGCCCATGCAAAAAAAAAAAAAAGAATGTAATTATCTACATATATTTATTTTTTCAAAAATCTAGTAAGAATTGAAGAGTCCAGAGACTACCCAAAATCCTTGTGTCTGATCTTCCAGGCCCAACCACAGGCAACGGTTGACCTGACCTGGCAGGCCTCAAGGGGATAAACTTCCTTTTCTGTGCAAATTTGATATGCAGCTAATACACTGCAGTCTCTGAATGCAGTTACAGTCAAGGACTCACACCGCCCTGGCAGGTGTGCTCTTAAGTAAGCCTGCATTCCCAGGCAGGCACCTGAGTCAGGTATCTCCCTACTGGGGGCTGAGACCTTCTTCACGCAACTCTACTGAGATCTCTCCGGGTGGGGGAGGGGGGAAGTTGGGGAGGCCTGAAGATACTTTCCTCCACTCTGACTCAGCACTTAGTACTTCTCCGCTCCTAGCCTTCCTCTCTCTTTGTACTGCGGGCCTCCCAAAGCCGGGAGACTTTCCTTCAGGACCAAGTTTGTATTATTCCATCAGATCCCTACAGTGCCATTCCATGGAAGAAAATAGAACAGTGGTATCAGTGTTTCTTCTCTGAGTTAGCTTTTTGCTTATACGATCTCGATAAAGGATTAAAGACTTGACAGTTACTCTCATTTTGGGCTGTAGTCTTAATTGGCTACCCTGACATCTGGCAACTCCACTCTCTCAGCTCAGCTCAGCTCTTGACAATAATTATTAAATACTTGGATGTATTGTTTTTCCAGATTTTGCACTCATGAAGCATATTTTTATAGGCTATCTCACTAAATCCCTTAATGTTGCAGCACAATAGATCATGCGACTCATTTTATACTTGAAAAACATTAGGTGCATAATTAAAGTGAACTGACAAAGGTCATACAGCTGATCAGCCAACAACAGTCAGAGACTATACTAAAGCCAGAATGTTCAGCTTTAAAGGTCAATTAAAAAAAAAAAAAAAAGCCTGACTCAAGTGATAGTTCTGATTTCTATTTTTTTTTAATCTTTGATGACATTATTCTCTAATTATTATCACATGCTACTATCATTTGAAAAAAAGCCACATTCTGATTATTATACTCTTTTCCCCAAAAGGAATATTCCTAAAGCTTTTTGCTTTTTTAAAAAAGCATACTTTTCCCACTTTCTTAGGAAGTGTCGATAGAAGTGTTAAAGCAGACAAATTTAAATCTCTTAAAATAGCCAACCCATGAAAACTGGCATAATCTGTTAATTGGTGCCAAGATTGAAAAATAAAATTAATTCAAAGGATAGGAATTTGTTTTTTGTTGTGAAATCAATGATATATGAAGGTGGTCTTTCAAGATATTTTAGACAGGATATTCTTTCTTTTGATTAGTCAAAATTACACACCTTGGCGATACAGCAATAAGATGCTTTTCTTTTCCAATTGAAGCTGAAGAAACATTTCCATATTACTGTATTACCAAGTATTAAAGCATACAATTGGGTCCATTTTTAGACAGAGGCAGTGTTTCTTCATCGATATTATTATTGGCATACATTTTTATAGTTGGGAGACATTGGTTATTAGTCATGGCATTCAGCTTAGTGAAATGCGATGCTGTGTCCTCACACATTATAAATATCTACATTACTTTACTATTGAGATTTGAAAGTATTATTTCCATGTACCTTCACAAAAACAGCCGCTAGAGAATTTCAGCTATCCATCTCTATAAAATCAAAGCTTCACTAAGTAGATGAAAGCAATTGCCTAGCTTGGCATAATTGACATTTTCTAATGAATAGAAAGTAATGCCACTGTGTCCAGATGATTAAGTGGATATCAGAATGTGTAATGAAACACATATCTCCTGCAGTACCCAGTGGCTCTCTGTCCATTCAACAAGTACACACTACAGCAAGAGGCTTAAATCTAGTTTGTTTTGTGAGTTCAGGTGGTGTGATTATTTTCAGAATTGAACTTCACACTCACCCTGAGTTTAACTTGAGTCAGAAAAAGCTAAAAACCAAAAATCAACATTCCTTATTAATTCCTCATGCCTATAGCCCAGTTCATTTTAGGCAATACACCCCACCAAATATTTCACAGGGGAAAGATTCATTGGCCCCTCAAAAGCTGTAATGCAGCCCTTACCCTCGCTCTTGACCGTGCGTGGTTAGACGCTCTTGAGGTTTTGCAGCAAAAATCAGTGAAATTCTGTACTCTTAAACAGTAGCATCACAAACGGAAGAACTGAATTTCAAATCCCTCCTCTAGCGCAAATGGAAATGACTTTTATGGAATTTTATGAAATGGAATGAAATTTATGAAGCATTATCACCATGTTTATTTTAATGTTTACCTGAATTTTGAAGGTGGGGGTGGGGGGAGAGTAAGTGACAATAGAGCATATTAAACAATAGCAAACATCCGGAAAGCTCTCTCCAGTAGTTTAAACACTTTATTTCCCAAAGCCCGCTCACATCAGTTACAGTTGAGACATATTTGGGAATATGCACACTGCGGGCTTTATGCCAAATATGATTCATCAGTATGAATATTTGCACCAATTGAAGCATAATCAAGGCCCAACCCACCAGCACATGTGAAACATTTTTATTTTAAAAAGTAGAATACCAGAGACAAACAGATTATATAAATATACCTATTAAAAGTCAAGTTTGTACCAATCCTTTCAATACACTGCCAAATTGCTTTCTTTTAACCATAACTGTAATCATTTATCTACCTGCTAATAAAATTGAAGTACTTCTGTATTCCCCAGCTTATCCCCCTTTAAAAATATTATTTCAATAATCCCCTCATCCTTGGGTGGGCCACGGTGGCTCAGCAGGTAAGAGTGCTTGCCTGCCATGCCCAAGGACCCAGGTTCGATTCCTGGTGCCTGCCCATGTTAAAAAAAAAAAAAAAAAATCCCCTCATCCTAACATTCACAATTCTCTATATTCTGGATCAAACTTCTCTTTCTTCGCTATATTTCACTCTCCTCTACAAATATCAGCCACTACCTCCAAACACAGTTTGCACTAACCTTTCACAACTCTTTTGAATAAACTGTTGTCTTTCCTAGGAGTGGCCATGACCATCTCCAGCTGGCAGAGATTTATGCAACAAAATCAAATAGCACTTTTTTCAGAAAGCATCCATCCCCAATATTTCCAGCTAAATGTGATCACTGTCTTCTCTGAATTTTCATAACACTTTACAAATCCTAGATCTCAAAATGATAGGACAATAGAGCTTGGCATGTTTTATTTTGTGTATTTTCTACTACAATTGATACAAGCTTAAAATAATGCATTTTATTTCCATAATGTATTTTTAAATAAATTTAATTCAGACATTTATGAAATCATAGCAATTTTGTCTTTCATTCAACATTTAATATTAATATTAACTAACATAATTTTTATTAGATATCAGGTAATAGTTTAATCCTTACAACCCTATGTACTACATATGATATTATAGCCAAATACAAACATGAAAACTGAGGCTTGGGGAATTTATGGTCAAAAAAGTAGCAAAAGTCAGAGAAGCTCCAAAGCTAGTCAAGAAAATAGGTAAATAATCCGAAAGTTCTCCTAGCCTGACAAATGCTGTAATATGGGAAACATTTGGTTATTTGGGAGCATAATGCAGAAACAACTAGCCTAATCAAAGGACACAGTAAACAGTAAGATTTCACGTATTTTGATAACAAAACTGAAAATCTGCTCCAACAAAGGGCCTTCTTTATGTTGCCACTCCTTTGTGAATAAAAATTTGGGCAGGGATCATGTTTTTTGTCTTATATGAAATCTGGCAGACAATGGGTGTGGTAGTTAGATTTCAACTTGGCCAGGTGAAGGTGCCTAGTTCTCTTGCTGTGGACATGAGCCAATGACACGTGAACCTCATCTGTTGCTCATTACATCTGCAGTCAGTGAAGAGGCATGCCTGCTGTAGTGAATGATGTTTGATTTAATTGGCTGGTGCTTAAATGAGAGGGTTCAACATAGCACAGCCCAAGCAGCTCAGCATACCTCATCTCAGCATTTATAGCTCAGCCCAGGCCTTTGGAGATACAGAAAGGAAACACCCGGGGAAGGTTGTTGGAACCCAGAGGCCTGGAGAGAAGGCCAGCAGAGATCACCCTGAGCCTTCCCATGTAAGAAAGAATGTCAGATGAAAGTTAGCTGCCTTTCCTCTGAAGAACTAATGAAACAAATCCCTGTTTATTAAAAGCCAATCCATCTCTGGTGTGTTGCATTCCGGCAGCTAGCAAACTAGAACACAGGGTATTCATCTTTTAGTTGTTGAGTGACTTACACGTCTTTAGTGACTACACTTAAATATGTCTTTTCTGTATGGTGTTTCTGATGATTTTTAATGAATATAAAAGTTCTCCTGTTGCTTCTATAAGTCACTACTAGTATTAACTTTGGAGGCATCATAGATGACTGCTTCTCCATGACCTAACTGTATTTTACCCTCTTTTCCTTTTCTGCCCTCCTTTTCCCCTTCCAAACCTGTGCCTGCTGATATTTTTGGCTTCTTACAGGTAAAGGGCTCCAGAAAAGGCTTTTAAGCACCCAGCCATCTCTCTGCACATGTGCACTCCAGCTGCAAAATTAAAGGGGCAAGGGTCAGACCAGCTCTGTTTCTTCTCTTTCTACCAATTGCTGCCCTCCTTTTGCTAAGTTGAACTTTGTGTAAAAGCTTTACAACACGTTCACTGCTTATGCTTCTTTCATGTCTTCTGCTCCCAAGTCCCTTGACTGCTCCTGCACATACCCTGAACGCTTTGGGCCTGTTTTCTATGGTTGTGGAGAATAAGTGAACAAGTTTATGTAGAGCACTTTTCCTTATGGTATTGGTCACAGTGTTTATTTACATCTGTATTATCCTAATAGCATTCTGTAATTAAAAGTATCATTTTTAAAATAATAAAAAAGATTTCACCGATTTTGAATGTGCAAGAATGTGAGTGGTAAAGGCAGCTTGGATTTTTTTTTTTAAGGTAAAAGATTCCCCAAACTGAAAAAAAAAGATGAAGAAATTAATCATCATAGTAGTATTCCACAGAGCCTTGCTTCTGATCAGGGAAGTAACTTCATCACACGGGAAGTGTAGTAACGGGCACATGCCCATGGAATTTACTGATCTTGCTATGTTCCCCATCATCCCCAAGAAGCTGGATTGACAGAATGGTAGAATGACCTTTGAAAGACTCAATTACAACAGCAACTGGGTGGCAACACTTTGCAGGGCTGGAGCAAAGTTTTCCAGGAAGCTGTATATATTCTAAATCACTGTGCAATCTTCGGTGCTTTCTCTCCATAGCCAGGATGCACTGGTCCAAGGATCGAGGAGAAGAAATGGAGTGCCAGTGACCCACTAGAAAAATGTTTATCTTCCTGTTCCCATGATCTTATGCTTTGCTGGTCCAGAGGTCTTAGTACCAAAGGGAGGAGTGCTTCCACCAGGAGACCCAGCAATGATTCCATCAGACTGAATGCTGAGATTGCCAGCTGACTACCCTGGGATACTTGTTCCTCTGAATCTGTAGGCAAAGAATCAACCAAAGAAGTATTGGACTGCTCCTACATGATGGGTGTGAATAAGAGTATGACTACAATACAGGAGTTCCTTTAATGGTTCTTTTAGTCCTACCGTGCCCAGTGATTAAAGTCTATGGAAAACTGTAACAGGACTACTAATAACCCTTAAGGAATGAAGGTTTGGCTCATCCCACCAGGCAGAAACCCATGGCCAGCTTAGATGCTTGCTGAAAGTTAAAGGACTATGGAAAGAGTAGTGGAAGAAGGTAGTTATAAATTTCAGCTATAGCCACGTGACTAGTTGCAGAAATGTGAGTTTTTCTAACTTATTTTGCTATGAAGATGTTTGTATATGTATAGCAAATATCTAAGTATTTTTCCTACTTTTACTACTTTCTCATATAAGTTGTATTAATTTTATGTCATAGTAGTTAAGTTACAGGATATCAAAGATAAGAATGAACATCACCCAAGGACTTGTGTCCTCTTTTAGGGAAAGGGTTACTATGTTTTTGGTTGTACGCAGGCCTATTTAATACATTATGTGAAGTATGACTGTTATTGTCTTATTTGGAGATTGAGGAGATGTGTAGGGGTAGCATGTAAACAAGGAGTGGAATGCATTGGTTAATTTCATGTATCAACTTGGCTAGGCTATATCGTCTAGTTGTTTGTTTGATCAAGAGCTGACCTGATTGTTAATGTGAGGGTACTTTGTACATGGAGCTGCATCTATACTCAGGTGATTGCATCTACAGCTGATTGTATTTTCAATCAAGAAAAGAGATTGCCCCCAACAATGAGGAGACCCTCCTCATCCAATCAGTTCAAGGTCTTAAAGCAGAACTGAGGATTCAGCAGTCAGAACGAAGAATTTCTGCCTCTACTTCAGCTAGACAGCTTCTCCTAGGAAATTCAACTTCATAATCATCAGAATTTCCAGTTTGCAGACTACCTTATGGAGTTAGGACTTGTCTGTCCCCATGGCTTTGTGAACCAATTCCTACAATAAAAATAAATTCTGAGAGTTCTGTTTCTTTGGAGAACCTTGGCTAATATAATATTAGAGGTTATAATCCCCTTTAAGAGCAATGGCCATGTTTATACTTCATATTTTATGGCTTAAAGAATCCAACATAAATTTAGCATGATGAAATATTTTGTTGATTGGGTTGATAGAAAAAACATTGCAAAAATGAATGAAGCAATGAATTAATAAGTTCATCAAGCACGATATATGACCTGAAAATAATATATTCACAAAGAAGCCCCCAAGTACTTATGAAGATAAACGTAGTCATTGTCTCTCCAATAAGGTATGCCCCACATACTGAATTTGACCTTGGAGAGGTCCAATGTCAAGAAAATGAAGATCCCTTGTATTGTACAATGAAGACATTTTTTCCCATCACATTTTCTGATTCAATTAACATTTAATTAAAATGGAAGAAGGAGAAAAGAAGTAGAAGAGGTTAAAAAAAAAAAAAAAAAAGGCACTGAATATCCTGCAGGGAATATTGACTATCTTTTGCTACCTAGTTTGCAACCACACAAAATGGAGGTACAGAGATGTCATCTGTGTTTTTGCCATCAACTGCCAAATACAGGGTCATGATTCCATTCTAGTCAGAATATTTTCCATTATTCACCTTATTTAATAAACTATAACTTGAAAGGGCATCTGATAGGCTTTCTCACAATGAATCAAAGAGCTGCTCTGCTTTCTCCTTTATTATTTATGCTACATTTGAAGCTAATGAAGTATAACCTCTGAGCTGATGCTTTCAAAGATGAAAGAGACATTATGTCACATCTTCTATTTATTTCATCAGCTACTCAGGGCTCACACAAAGCACATTGATTGCCTCACACTTTACTGTTGACAGGTGATGGGCATTTCTATTGATATCTTTTCTAATAGTCTCATACCATAAGCACATTTTAGGTATTAAGTATGAATAAAATTACTAGGAAAAATCATTTTCACTATCGATGCTACATTTAATTTAGGAAGTGTAGCAGGCATAATCCTGATTATTACATTTTACAGAATTTAATATTCTGTCCCCCAGAAGCAAATACTGGCTTGAAACTTAAAATGCACATTTTTAAGAAGTGTAACATCCTGTGATATTATTTTCATGAGGTGTTTCTTTTTTATGAAAAAATCTAGATAATAATTTCAGGTAAAAATACATAGTCTTCTCCACAAGTTGGACTGCTTTGTTATTAAAGGACATCGAAAGGAATAATGCATCACTAAAAAAAGGCATGCATCACACTAACAGGCATTATCACTAATTGATTAATATTAGTCAACTCCGTGTGAGATAAGATTCAAGCATATGTTATATTAGATCAAAACATGGCATAGGAAATAAATAGCCTCTACTATTTATAGAAGCATATGAATATAAGTAACACAAAACATAATTTTATATATAATATTTAGTGGCTTTTTAAACTCTTTAAAAATGATAATGTGGAAATAATTCTTTTTACAAAGTTGGCTCCACAAATAGAATTCCAAGGGAATAGATTTATTTTTAAAATAGTGAGGCCTTTCTTTCCACTCTGAGTAGAAATAAACTTTTCAGTCATAAGAATAGAAAATAACTTTTGCACACACATATGCACACACACATGGTCTTGGACAAATATAGACCTTACATTTTATAACATAATTTGTATATTTATAATTGATCACTAACTGGCTTATTCAGTCATCTTTACAAGTTCCACAAACTATAAATATTTCATTTGGAAGTGAAAGAGAGTATTTGAAATAGGATTATAGCATACTCCAAGGTAGCACTTACACATTATTATGAGGAAATTATATCAGGACCTACTACAACAAAAACAGAGATATAAAAGCTAAGAAAAGAGAAACTAATTGGAAACTTGCCCTGTGAATGCATAATAACAGTTGTTAACATATGCATAAAAATAAAGTATAAACCAGTGACAACAGCATCATGAGTAGAGGACAAGCATCTCCAGTGTGCAAAACCTATGCCGAAGCTCTCTTATTAAAGAGAATACTGGTTGAAGCTTTTTACAGTTAAAGTAACTACACACAAATGAATGAAAATGAACATATGCAATTTAGTAAACAATTCAAAATTGAACTCCAAGTTTGACATCTTCATATATGTGTGAATTTGTGAGATTAAGAATTTTTAAAATTGAAGTTAAATTCTGAAATAATTGAATGTGGTCAATTAACTCTATTTTCTTTCATTTCTTCCACTATGCCAAGCAATCTAAATTGTGTAGGTCACTGATTCAGGATCCTCTGTGGCTATTATTTTTCCTAATTCTGCGGTATATAGTTGATTCAATTCTCAGTCTTCATTGCACAATAAACTAGAAAAGTCTCAAGAGACCATCTGTCTCTGGTTTTGCATCAAGCTAATCCATATTCCTAAATAGGGTGTTGGCAATTGCACTACCTTAGAAATCAGAAGAAGTCCATTCTATTTTTGGATCATCTTCTCTGGGCCAGTTTCCTCATTTGTAAAACAAAATACTGAACTTCAGTCCAGTTTCCTCATTTGTAAAACAAAATACTGAACTTCAGTCCAGTTTCCTCATTTGTAAAATGGAATACTGATCTTCAGTCACAGCTCTAAAATTCATTAATTCGAAATACTCCAATACTACTAATTTTAGAACTTGTTTCTAAAGAATGACCAACCAGAATTCAAGAACACTCAATAAATGTGCATATGTTTTCAGTATGTAAAGCACCATCATAACAAATGCAGCCTTAATTATTTGTAATCAGATTCTTTATTGAAAAAAGTCCCATTTTTTCTATTATTGTATCATAGCTTATTGAAAATATCATCTAAAATTTCCTTTCACATCACACTTTTTTCCAAATTCAGGAAAGCTCTTACATGGTCATCATTTAGCCTTTTTGAGAATAAACAAAAATCATATGTTAAATTGAATCTCAAGTTCAATTTATCTGTAGAAATCTCTTTGTGAATCCATTCTGATTCATCAAATTTCTGGGCACCTTGATTGTGTCAGGAACATCATTTCTAAAACTTTCACATCACATTGTCTTAATACAGTCAGCATGATAGCAATCCACTGTGTAAGAAGATTGTAACATTGATTCCATACCAATAGATTGTTTGAAACCTTAATGAGTCTGTATGTAATTTTTTTACAGCATTCCTGACTGTTTGTATTTGACATTCTAAAAAGACATTCCTCCATATTTTCCTAGAATATATATTGCGAAAGTTATATTATGAGGAGAATCAAGTGGTTAAGTGTGTAGGTTCAAGAATGAAACCAAAATATGGTTTGATTTCTTACTTGCTCTGAATCTATATTGATATTTAGAACTCATTCTCTTGCCTATAAATGCGTAGTAATAGAAATCATACCATTTTCAAGAGAATCATATGTAATAAAGCTTGTGAAGTACTACAAGAGGCACTTACTGGTCTTTAAACATACTTCATTATTGTATTTAATTACATAAATAATTAAATTTATTTAATTACATAAATAAAATACATTATATCATAACAGAATATATTTTTAAAATCAAAGTATATATGGCATTACCTTATGAGATGTAGACGTTATTTCTTAATGCTACACTATATAATAAATATTTACTGTAGGTACCTTAATATACTTTATGCCATTTTATGTACTTAGAGAAAATAAATATTATTTTCCTGAGACAAAATTCCATATGTTTAAAAGTTTCCATTTGCTGTGGAAAATGTACTTGAAACTTTATTTTACATTACAGATGTATATAAAGGGAAGTTTATATAGATATATTATTGAACTCTTTCCAATAATTATTGCTTTATTCAATCTTTTTAAAACTATGTTTTTCACAAGCATAAACGTGACTAAAAGTGTAAAGTTACCTTATCTACAATAGAAAAATAGAAACGTGCTATATTGTAACTACTGCAAGCATTTATTGTCCAAATACATTGAATCACAAACAAGCTTTTAGTTATTTGTGTCATCAGAGTACTAGGATATCAGCAAGCTACATTTGTGCTGTGATACCTTTAAAACATATTTCATTGTTGCTGAGTTTTAGTGAAATCACAAAATAACATAAACAGGACTTGACATAAAGAATCAAGTCCCAGTTTTGTATCTATAATAAAGCAATGCAATACACAATTCAACAAATATATTAAACAACTGCTCTTTTCTAGGTACCTTCTTAGGTACTAGGGACAACATTTTGGCAAATAAAACCTAGAAGATTTCAGTTGAGTAAAGGAGATGAGAGTAAAGAGTGTATCACTGAATTTTATACAAGATACAGAGATAGAAGTCTCGGTGATGAAAACTATATTGGGGTATATTTTTTGATCTGTAAGCAATTTTGTGTTCCTAGATCATAAAATATAAGTAGTGCTTCTTACCATGTCCTTAGAAGTCTAACAGCATTTGCCTGTTGAAGGATCCACTAGAAGTGACTATCTAGGAAAGAAAGCAAAAGCAACAGAAGTGATGGAAGGTAAAGAATATGGTAATAGCCTGAGACAGGTTTTGGTAGAATCTATTTTATCTTATAAATATAAAAGGAAAAGAAGATATATTGTGTAAAGTGAAGCTTCCTACAAGTTTGAAAGATAAGATTAAGAAACCATGACAAGATTGGATAATGGTTCCGAGTGAAAAACTAGGCTATGGATTATATCCGGGATGTAAAATCAAGACTTCAGTACATTTCAATGTATCAAATGTCATCCAAGGAACAATATTCTTGATTATGTGCTGAATTTGTTTTGCAAAGTAGAATTCCCAGGAATTTTCAATATTTAAATGCTAGTGACATGTTGGATGTATGGTTCACATATTAATTTTCACTAACGTGTTTACTAAGACTTCCTAATATAATCTTTGACCTTTTATTTTGGAATAAATTTAGACTTATGGAAAAGTTATAAAGATAGTACGGAGATTTCCCTCCCATCTTCTAGCCAGTTTCGCTAATGCGATCATTCTGTATAACCATAGTACATCTATCAAACCTAAAAAACTAACATTGGTGTACT
The DNA here is from genome assembly GCF_023851605.1 of Tamandua tetradactyla. Taxonomy (NCBI): domain Eukaryota; kingdom Metazoa; phylum Chordata; class Mammalia; order Pilosa; family Myrmecophagidae; genus Tamandua; species Tamandua tetradactyla. The sequence continues at coordinate 85,388,337 of NC_135328.1, read as the reverse complement.
ATTCTTAACTATTGGATTGATTAACATTTCTTTCTTTCTTTTTTTTTTTTGCACTAATATCCTATTCTGCTCCAAGTTTCAAACTAGGATGTTGCATTTCTCATCACGTTTCCTTAGTTTCCGGGCTGCTATGAAAATTTCCCTACAATGATTTGGCTTACGCAACAACCATTTATTGGTGCATGCTTACAGAGCCTAGAAGTCCAAACTCACTGTGTTGGCAAGGGATTGCTTTCTCTCTCAAGTCTGTAGCTTTCTGGTGCTGGCTGTCCACAATCCTTAGGATTTCTTGGCTTGCATTTCTGCCTCCTGTCATCGATCTCTGCTTGTGCTCACTCTTCCAGTTTCAATTGACTTCAGTTTCTGGCTACTCCTTGTGCTTTCTCTGATTTCTGCCTTCCTGCTTCTTCTCTTTATAAGGCCCCCAGTAATATGGATTAAGACCCACCTGTTTCAGTTGGTCATACCTTAAGTAAAAATAACATCTACAAGAATGAAGATTAAGAACAAGCTTTTTTTTTTTAAGGATGTTTTGTTACAGTACCTAATTCAATCTACCACAGCCCATTCTCTTTTCCTTCCAAATACAAAATACAGTCGCTTTGTTTCAATATCCCTAACACCTTCAGTAATTTCAGTAACAAGTCCAAGTACAAAGTTTCATCAAAACCAGTAATAGGATGAGATCAGTCCTGGGGCAAAATTCCTCTCTGTCTATGGACCTGTGGAACCTAGAAAACAAGTTACCTGTTTCCAAAATACCATGCTGGGACAGGCATAGGTATTTTGCAAAATTCCTATTGCAGAAGGGAGAAATTGAAAGGAACACGGGAACACAGGTTCCAAGCAAGGATGAGACTCGGCAGGGCAAACACCATTAGATTTCAAGGTCAGAAAGTCATCTGGGGATCAGTGTTTTGTCCCCTGGGCCTACTGGAGTGGCAGCCCCATCCTGTCCAGGTGCCCATGCAGTGGTGCTCTCCCTGAATGCCAGGAGGTCCCACCCTTTCTAAGCACGGTCACCACATTCTGCCTGAACACTAGAGTGTAGAATACACCCTCTCCAAGCCTTAGAGTGGTGAACAAATTCTCTCAAACATTAGGCCAGAAGGCTGGCTCCTTACAAATGCTTGGGCAGAAGCCCCTCTGTCTTAGTCCAAGGAGATCTCTTCAGTCCATAACTCTGCTTCCATGGTTTTACCCTTGAAGTCATCTTTCCTTGGATTCATCCCATCTCTGTCCCTTTAAGTCCAAGCAGGTTGTGCTTTGGCTTATACAAAATTCTCAAAAATCTTGTTGGTTTTGTGTGTAGTTCAAGAGGATCCAAACTATCAGATTAAAGGATATTCACAGATCCTTTCTAAACAAATAAATTTCCAATCCTGGCTTTCACTGAGGTGTCTGAGTGGACCCATGAGTCATACACCTAATCTCTGTATCAAAGGGTGGCTTAGCTAAACCCTCATGTGGAGTCGAATTCTCTGGGAATTCACCACCTAGGAACTAAGAGAAAGCCCAAATAGAGCTTCTTCTGGCTTAGTCTCAGAACATGTTATCTGGATAGGCTAAGAATTTTTCACATGATCAATTGCTGGTTTCTTTGTGCTTAAGAGTTCAAGTCTCATTTTATTCGTTTTCTCTCTTATTTTACTGTAAGCAACAAGGAGAAATCAGACCATACAGACCATACATATCTTTGAAATCTCCCCAACTAAATATCCAAATTCATCACTTATAAATTCTGCCTTCCATCAACATCAGAACACAATTTTTCCAAGTTCTCTGTTACTTTATAACAACCTTATAACAACTTTCCTCATTTTCTTTTTTTTATTAATTAAAAAAAGAATTAACAAAACAATTAGAAATCATTCCATTCTACATGTGCAATCAGTAATTCTTAATAACATCACATAGTTGCATATTCATCATTTCTTAGTACATTTGCATCGATTTAGAAAAAGAAATAAAAAAATAAAAAGACAACAGAATAAGAATTAAAACATTAATAGAAAGAAAAAAAAAAAAAACCTATACCTCACATGCAGCTTCATTCAGTGTTTTAACATAATTGCATTACGATTGGGTAGTATTGTGCTGTCCATTTCTGAGTTTTTATATCCAGTCCCGTTGTACAGTCTGTATCCCTTCAGCTCCAATTACCCCTTCTCTTTTTTTTTTTTTTAATTAACGGAAAAAAAGAAATTAACCCAACATTTAGAAATCATACCATTCTACATATGCAATCAGTAATTCTTAACATCATCACATAGATGCATGATCATCATTTCTTAGTACATTTGCATCAGTTTAGAAAAACTAGCAACATAACCGAAAAAGATATAGAATGTTAATATAGAGACAAAAATAAAAGTAATAATAGTAAAGTCAAAACAAAACAAAACAAAACAAAACAAAAACCTATAGCTCAGATGCAGCTTCATTCAGTGTTTTAACAAGATTACTTTACAATTAGGTATTATTGTGCTGTCCATTTTTGAGTTTTTGTATCTAGTCCTGTTGCACAGTCTGTATCCCTTCAACTCCAATTGCCCATTATCTTACCCTGTTTCTACCTCCTGCTGGACTCTTACCAATGACATATTCCAAATTTATTCTCGAATGTCTGTTCACATCAGTGGGACCATACAGTATTTGTCCTTTAGTTTTTGGCTAGACTCACTCAGCATAATGTTCTCTAGGTCCATCCATGTTATTACATGCTTCATAAGTTTATCCTGTCTTAAAGCTGCATAGTATTCCATCGTATGTATATACCACAGTTTGTTTAGCCACTCTTCTGTTGATGGAGATTTCGGCTGTTTCCATCTCTTTGCAATTGTAAATAACGCTGCTATAAACATTGGTGTGCAAATGTCCGTTTGTGTCTTTGCCCTTAAGTCCTTTGAGTATATTCCCAGCAATGGTATTGCTGGGTCGTATGGCAATTCTATATTCAGCTTTTTGAGGAACCACCAAATTGCCTTCCACAGTGGTTGCACCATTTGACATTCCCACCAACAGTGGGTAAGTGTGCCTCTTTCTCCTCATCCTCTCCAGCACTTGTCATTTTCTGTTCTGTTGATAATGGCCATTCTGGTGGGTGTGAGATGATATCTCATTGTGGTTTTGATTTGCATTTCTCTAATGGCCAGGGACATTGAGCATCTCTTCATGTACCTTTTGGCCATTTGTACTTCCTCTTCTGATAGGTGTCTGTTCAAGTCTTTTTCCCATTTTGTAATTGGGTTGGCTGTCTTTTTGTTGTTGAGATGAACAATCACTTTATAAATTCTGGATACTAGACCTTTATCTGATATATCATTTCCAAATATTGTCTCCCATTGTGTAGGCTGTCTTTCTACTTTCTTGATGAAGTTCTTTGATGCACAAAAGTGTTTAATTTTGAGGAGCTCCCATTTATTTATTTCCTTCTTCAGTGTTCTTGCTTTAGGTTTAAGGTCCATAAAACCGCCTCCAGTTGTAAGATCCATAAGATATCTCCCAACATTTTCCTCTAACTGTTTTATGGTCTTAGACCTAATGTTTAGATCTTTGATCCACTCTGAGTTAACTTTTGTATAGGGTGTGAGAGATGGGTCTTCTTTCATTCTTTTGCATATGGATATCCAGTTCTCTAGGCACCATTTATTGAAGAGACTGTTCTGTCCCAGGTGAGTTGGCTTGACTGCCTTATCAAAGATCAAATGTCCATAGATGAGAGGGTCTATATCTGAGCACTCTATTCGATTCCATTGGTCGATATATCTATCTTTATGCCAATACCATGCTGTTTTGACCACTGTGGCTTCATAATATGCCTTAAAGCCCGGCATCGCTAGACCTCCAGCTTTGTTTTTTTTCCTCAAGATGTTTTTAGCAATTCGGGGCACCCTGCCCTTCCAGATAAATTTGCTTATTGGTTTTTCTATTTCTGAAAAATAAGTTGTTGGGATTTTGATTGGTATTGCATTGAATCTGTAAATCACTTTAGGTAGGATTGACATCTTAACTATATTTAGTCTTCCAATCCATGAACACAGTATGCCCTTCCATCTATTTAGGTCTTCTGTGATTTCTTTTAGCAGTTTTTTGTAGTTTTCTTTATATAGGTTTTTTGTCTCTTTAGTTAAATTTATTCCTAGGTATTTTATTCTTTTAGTTGCAATTGTAAATGGGATTTGTTTCTTGATTTCCCCCTCAGCTTGTTCATTACTAGTGTATAGAAATGCTACAGATTTTTGAATGTTGATCTTGTAACCTGCTACTTTGCTGTACTCATTTATTAGCTCTAGTAGTTTTGTTGTGGATTTTTCCGGGTTTTCGATGTATAGTATCATATCATCTGCAAACAGTGATAGTTTTACTTCTTCCTTTCCAATTTTGATGCCTTGTATTTCTTTTTCTTGTCTAATTGCTCTGGCTAGAACCTCCAACACAATGTTGAATAATAGTGGTGATAGTGGACATCCTTGTCTTGTTCCTGATCTTAGGGGGAAAGTTTTCAATTTTTCCCCATTGAGGATGATATTAGCTGTGGGTTTTTCATATATTCCCTCTATCATTTTAAGAAAGTTCCCTTGTATTCCTATCTTTTGAAGTGTTTTCAACAGGAAAGGATGTTGAATCTTGTCAAATGCCTTCTCTGCATCAATTGAGATGATCATGTGATTTTTCTGCTTTGATTTGTTGATATGGTGTATTACATTAATTGATTTTCTTATGTTGAACCATCCTAGCATACCTGGGATGAATCCTACTTGGTCATGATGTATAATTCTTTTAATGTGTTGTTGGATATGATTTGCTAGAATTTTATTGAGGATTTTTGCATCTATATTCATTAGAGAGATTGGTCTGTAGTTTTGTTTTTTTGTAATATCTTTGCCTGGTTTTGGTATGAGGGTGATGTTGGCTTCATAGAATGAATTAGGTAGTTTTCCCTCCACTTTGATTTTTTTGAAGAGTTTGAGGAGAATTGGTACTAATTCTTTCTGGAACGTTTGGTAGAATTCACATGTGAAGCCATCTGGTCCTGGACTTTTCTTTTTAGGAAGCTTTTGAATGACTAATTCAATTTCTTTACTTGTGATTGGTTTGTTGAGGTCATCTATGTCTTCTTGAGTCAAAGTTGGTTGTTCATGTCTTTCCAGGAACCCGTCCATTTCATCTAAATTGTTGCATTTATTAGCGTAAAGTTGTTCATAGTATCCTGTTATTACCTCCTTTATTTCTGTGAGGTCAGTAGTTTTGTCTCCTCTTCCATTTCTGATCTTATTTATTTGCATCCTCTCTCTTCTTCTTTTTGTCAATCTTGCTAAGGGCCCATCAATCTTATTGATTTTCTCATAGAACCAACTGCTGGTCTTATTGATTTTCTCTATTGTTTTCATGTTTTCAATTTCATTTATTTGTGCTCTGACCTTTGTTATTTCTTTCCTTTTGCTTGCTTTGGGATTAGTTTGCTGTTCTTTCTCCAGTTCTTCCAAGTGAACAGTTAATTCCTGCATTTTTGCCTTTTCTTCTTTTCTGATATAGGTATTTAGGGCAATAAATTTCCCTCTTAGCACTGCCTTTGCTGCATCCCATAAGTTTTGATATGTTGTGTTTTCATTTTCATTTGCCTCGAGGTATTTACTAATTTCTCTTGCAATTTCTTCTTTGACCCACTCGTTGTTTAAGAGTGTGTTGTTGAGCCGCCACGTATTTGTGAATTTTCTGGCATTCCGCCTATTATTGATTTTCAACTTCATTCCTTTATGATCCGAGAAAGTGTTGTGTATGATTTCAATCTTTTTAAATTTGTTAAGACTTGCTTTGTGACCCAGCATATGGTCTATCTTTGAGAATGATCCATGAGCACTTGAGAAAAAGGTGTATCCTGCTGTTGTGGGATGTAATGTCCTATAAATGTCTGTTAAGTCTAGCACCTTTATAGTAATATTCAGATTCTCTATTTCTTTATTGATCCTCTGTCTAGATGTTCTGTCCATTGATGAGAGTGGGGAATTGAAGTCTCCAACTATTATGGTATATGTGTCTATTTCCCTTTTCAGTGTTTGCAGTGTATTCCTCACGTATTTTAGGGCATTCTGGTTCGGTGCGTAAATATTTATGATTGTTATGTCTTCTTGTTTAATTGTTCCTTTTATTAGTATATAGTGTCCTTCTTTGTCTCTTTTAACTGTTTTACATTTGAAGTCTAACTTGTTGGATATTAGTATAGCCACTCCTGCTATTTTCTGGTTGTTATTTGCATGAAATATCTTTTCCCAACCTTTCACTTTCAACCTATGTTTATCTTTGGGTCTAAGATGTGTTTCCTGTAGACAGCATATAGAAGGATTCTGTTTTTTAATCCATTCTGCCATTCTGTGTCTTTTGATTGGGCAATTCAGTCCATTAACATTTAGTGTTATTATTGTTTGGATAATATTTTCCTCTAACATTTTGCCTTTTGTATTATATATATCATATCTGACTTTCCTTCTTTCTACACTCTTCTCCATACCTCTCTCTTCTGTCTTTTCGGTTCTGACTCTAGTGCTCCCTTTAGTATTTCTTGCAGAGCTGGTCTCTTGGTCACAAATTCTCTCAGTGACTTTATGTCTGAGAATGTTTTAATTTCTCCCTCGTTTTTGAAGGACAATTTTGCTGGATATAGGAGTCTTGGTTGGCAGTTTTTCTCTTTTAGTTATTTAAATATATCATCCCACTGTCTTCTAGCCTCCATGGTTTCTGCTGAGAAATCTACACATAGTCTTATTGGGTTTCCCTTGTATGTGATGGATTGTTTTTCTCTTGCTGCTTTCAAGATCCTCTCTTTCTCTTTGACCTCTGAAATTCTAACTAGTAAGTGTCTTGGAGAACGCCTATTTGGGTCTAATTTCTTTGGGGTGCGCTGCACTTCTTGGATCTGTAATTTTAGGTCTTTGATAAGAGTTGGGAAATTTTCAGTGAAAATTTCTTTCATTAGTTTTTCTCCTCCTTTTCCCTTCTCTTCTCCTTCTGGGACACCCACAACACGTATATTTGTGCGGTTCATATTGTCCTTGAGTTCCCTGATACCCTGTTCAAATTTTTCCATTCTTTTCCCGATAGTTTCTGTTTCTTTTTGGAATTCAGATGTTCCATCCTCCAAATCACTAATTCTATCTTCTGTCTCTTTGAATCTATCATTGTAGGTATCCATTGTTTTTTCTATCTTTTCTACTTTGTCCTTCACTTCCATAAGCTCTGTGATTTGTTTTTTCAGTTTTTCTATTTCTTCTTTATGTTCAGCCCATGTCTTCTTCATGTCCTCCCTCAATTTATCGATTTCGTTTTTGAAGAGGTTTTCCATTTCTGTTCGTATATTCAGCATTAGTTGTCTCAGCTCCTGTATCTCATTTGAACTATTGGTTTGTTCCTTTGACTGGGCCATATTTTCAATTATTTGAGCGTGATCTGTTATCTGCTGTTGGCGTCTGCACATTTAGACAGATTTCCCTGGGTATTGGATCCAAAAGTTTGGAAGATTTTTCTGTGAAATCTCTGGGTTCTGTTTTTCTTATCCTGCCCAGTAGGTGGCGCTTGTGGCACACGTTTGTCTGCGGGTCCCACCAGTAAAAGGTGCTGTGAGACCTTAAACTTTGGAAAACTCTCGCCGTCCGGGAGGTTCGCTAGCCGAAGCGGCTTGGAAGAGTTCAAGCCGGCCCGGGGTCCGAACGCGGGGAGGGTTGCTGGCCGCCTCAGCCCGGGAAAGCGCCCGTTCGAATTTCCTAGTCGCCTGGGCGACAAGCGTGGCGGGAGGGCGCCAGCGGCAGCGGCCCGCCTGGGAGAGTGCACATTCCCGGGGAGTCACGGGTTTGGAAGGGGCCTCCCCCACCCGTCACCGTTCTCCGCCGCCTGGGGATTTCCGATCCAATTCTCTCAGTTGGTCCGGGGGGCCGCGCGTGGTGTGGGCACCAGCCGCCGCGGTTTCAGGGGACCACCTCTCCAATTCTCCCAGCCGGCCCGGGAAGAGGGAAGGGAGTGACTCCGGCCGCTTGCCGCCCCGCCCGGTGAAGCCCGCGCGCCTCGGCGATCTCACCCAAGCGGCTTCTCTCAGCCAGCCAGCCATTCCAGGATGGGGTACGCTGTCTTTTTTATCTCTGTTGTGGCTTTGGGTGCTGTTCTGTATCGTTTCTACTCCCCTAGTAGCTGTCCTGGAGAAGAAACTAAGATCCGCGCGTCTTACTAAGCCGCCATCTTCTCCGGAAGTCCAACTTTCCTCATTTTCAATATCATTTTCATCATTTCCATCCATATTTTTTAAGTCCATATTTCCATCAACATTCTGCTCATGACAAATTATGTATTCTCTAAGAATTATAAACTTTTCTACAACTTTCATTTATTTCTCATCCTTCATCAGAAACACCTTTAATTGCCAAACCTGTATTGATAACATATTCAGAGTAATCTCGGCTTTTTCTGTCAAGAGCTTCAAAATTCTTCCAACCATTACCCATTACTCAATTACAAAGCTACTTCCATATTTTTAGATAAATTCAATAGTGGCACCCAAACCCCAGCCCACAAATTTTATATTTAGTTTCTCAAGAACAAACAGAATAGAACAAATAGAACCATTTATATAGGTATTGACTCAGGGGATTGACAAATATAAATTTCAATGGGCAAGCTGCAAGCTGTAAACTCTTAATAAAATTGATTTTGAAATCTGGTATACATCCAAACTCCCAAACTACAGCGTTCCCTGCCAGCTGGGAACTCCAAGTAAGGTGAAGTTGAATTCACTAGGAGAAGTTGGTTGGTTGAAGTAGAGGCAAAAATTCTTTTTCTGACTTCTGAATTCCTCAATTCTGGATTTAAGACCTTCAATTAATTGGATGAGAACATCCCCTCATTGCTGAGGGCAAGCTCCTTTGTTGATTCTCTGGGTGTCATCAGCTATAGATGCTATCCACTAACTATATTTATTTCTTGGTTTCTATTATGTTGGGAAATAATCATGTACCCACCCCCCAAAGACCTTTAAATCTTAATCTGTGTTCCTGTGGGTATGAACCCATTTTACAATAGGCCCTCTGAAAATATCATTATCAATTAAGATAAGGACAAATTGAATAAGGATGGATCTTACTCTGTGTAACTAAAGGCCTTATACAGAGAGGAAATTCAGACGCGGTTGTCACTAGAAACCAGAAGTCAGAAGTGCTAGAGTAGAGGGATTGCAATGTGATGGAGGGCTGCCATCACCAGAATTTTACCAACCGTAGGAGAAAGCATGGTCTAGCTGACATCCTAATTTTGAACCTTTAGCTTTCAAAACCATGAGAAATAAATACTCGTTATTTAAACTAATCCATTGTGTAGTATTTTTTATACAGCCTACAGACTAAAACATAATGGAAAAAATAATTTCTTGATTCTCCACTTTTATCTATGATCACTTCTACCCAGTCTCCTTGTCGATGTCCTCTCCAATTACCTACAATTCTATATAAATATTATTCAAGTTGCTCTTCTTTTCTTGGCCCTTATATAGAAACTTTGATAGGGTCCATCTAGCTCACAGTTTCCAGTACCCTTTTTATTTTGGTAAGGTTCCCAATTCTTGTCCTGCGTCCTGAGCACCAGCAGCAAATTACAAAGCAGGTATGGGTATAGCATGTAGTATATCCATCCCCAATGAATGAAATTAACCATGTTCAAAGCTGGACTCATTATTAACCTCCTGGTCTCCAGACTAATTCCTTCTCTTATTGTCTTTCTACCAGTTCCAGAGATTAGAAATCTGGGTCATCCCTTACTCAACCATCTCCCCTCTTCCTCGTTTGATATTGGTCACTAAGCACTGCTAATTTTCTTTCTATTTTGCTCACATCTGTAGACAACTTCCCTTCTCTACTGTTACAGTTTTGTTTCAGGTCTCATTCACTCACACCTGTTTTATTGTTTCAGCCTAATTGTTCTCTCCCCTCTCTCTCTCTATTCATTCCATATGTGCTGCCAGAGTCATTTTTATAAAACACGGAGATGAGTGTATATTATGATTTCTCAAGACTAAGGAGGGTAAAGTTCAATGCTTACCCTGGTCTAAAAAATTTTTTAAAATCTGACTCCTGCCTACCCGTTCAGTTCACATTCACAATCCCTACCTCTTTGTCCTCCCCTCCAACTTGTGATAGAATCTTCAGAATTTTTTCTAAGAAAGGTGTTATTTTACTCACTTTAGAGGTGATACAAATGAGAAGCAGAGCATTTGGATGGACATCCCTAGGTTATGTTGTTAGAAAATGGTGAATTCAACGTTCAGTTCAAGGTCTTCTTATGTCAAGTCTAAGTCATAGTTTCACTACAAAAACTGAAAAAATCAAAGGGTTAACAGTATTTTTCCTCATGAAAAAAAACATTCAAATTTTTTTCTGGAGATCTTTAATCCCAGAGGCATGATATCTATATGCATTAACTTGGGAATCAGAGCTTCTCATTAAGTTTGACTTTCACATGATGTTAATTTTGAGACTTTAGGGAAGTTCCTTAAGTATTCTAAGCCCAGGTGTCTCATACTCAAAGAAGGAAGAAAAAGTGTCTAACACAGAGCATTATTATCTAATATTATTGAAAAAGACAAGTATTATTATCTGAGGTTATAGCTTCACTTTTGTTTGAAGATGTTGGATGCCTAAATGAAGTTTCAAGTGATTGAAAATCCTCAAAAATGAAGATTGACTACAACCCAGAGGTGGTTATTAAATGGTATTTTTTGGGGAGAGTGAGATGGGGATTTTACATGTGTAACATCAACTTGCTATTGGCAGAAATTGTCCACATTTATAATGACACATTTTTTGTACAACAAGAAGAGATAACATTGGTCATCAGCTGTGGAATTTCTAAAATGCACATTTAACACTTAAAAATCCCAAGGATATAAGTAGAGATTATTTCCCTCATTTTCATTAGAGGATACATGCCCTGAGTTATACAGAAAGTATGAACAGGGAACCAGGAGTGAAATTCAGATGTGCTGATTCTAAATACAGATTTTTTCTCTCTATGCTACTCTATTTAAAATTTGCAAGGAATATTCTAAAAACTTCCATTTCCCCCATTCTAGAGGTTTTCATCTAAGCAAGGTGCATGATTGTCTGTATTTTAAAATAGTTTAGTAAAATTAATTTAATTTTATGCAGCATTTGAAACACTTGACCAACTCTTATGCTTTAAATATTTCTAAATAGATAAATACAAAAAAAATTCTGAATGACAAGCTGTTTACTTCAAATGTTGAGAAATGTAAATAAGCATATCAGAAGCCAAACATGATTCATACAGTTGTTTCAGGAAAATTTACCCATTGGGGTAAATTTACCCATTGGGGTAAATTTGCAAGCACTGAAGACACATAAATGACAGTGCAGATTACCCAGTGCCATCACGACATGCGGCTTCCTTCGGATGAAATAGAGACAGAAATTACAATAAGCACAGTCTAAGGATACACAGCAAATATCAAAAAAGTAGTTTGTTTAAGTTTAGTAATTATGTCTAAAGTGCATTCCTTTTAACATTTCTGTTTGTATTTTTCTGTGTATTTAACTACTGTGAATGAAAAATGCTGTGTTTCAGTCTAAACTTGTGTGAACTTTACTGGTACATGTATTTTCTTCAATAAAGTATTGAAACCCTGGAAATGTTGTTACTCATGGTATGTTCTAGGTGGAGGGAATCAAGCTGAATCTACTTGGCCTTTTCTGACAGAATGGACTTCCATTAGTGAGGTCTTTGGCTATGATTGGGAATTCGATTGGTTGCTTATAGAAAGGCATTCCTATGTCCAAATACTCAAATGAAATTTAATTCCAAGCACCTAAGTGCCAATGGTTCCTGTGCGGATCCTAACCACATCAGCACCATAGTCCTAAAACAAGGTCTGAAGGAAAAACCTGCCAATTGTGACTGAAGAGCATAGTTCTGAGTTCTGAAAAAAAAAATCATATTTATTAGTTTGCCAGTGTAAATAGATATGGCTACCCAGAGACTTGTCTGCAAGGACCAGATCTCTGACTTACTCCAGGTTATACTGCATATCTGGTCCTGATTTTCTTCAGCTGTGAAGTGAATGAGTCCTTTGAGGACAGAGCAAACAAGATGTGACGCTCTCTCTTCATGCGGGAAAACACTGAGTTCCATTCACTTTAAGAAAATCTGCCCTTATTATACTCCACACTGCAAGATCTGGGGAAAGACTTTTCACCTGCCAGAAGATGACTACACTGCTTATTGCTCTAAGTGGTCCTCTGTCTATCATAAAATTCATAGTGTGTACTCATAAAGCTTTCATAAACAAATATTCACTAAATGGTATGAAGTGCCAACCAGTATACAGAATGCTGAAGGTAAAAGAAAAGCAGAATATAAACCCTTCCCTGAAGATGCTATAAAACATATTAATCATGGGAATAAAATATCCAGTATTTATTGCATTCTTGTAATTCAATAGATAGTAGCGACAAAATTAACTGGTAGACAGAATAGGTGGTGTTCAAACCTAGATTTGTATGACTCCAAAATCTGGATATGACAACTATGTTACATAGCCACAGGGGGAAATGGGTTTAACAAATAGTTCTGTGATCCCTTCCAATTCCCACTTCTCTTTATCTCCAATCTCTGGTGCTTTTAACCTATAGGACCACCCTCCACACCCCTCCTACTCCCAAATTTCCTGAACCAATCCTAATCAACACAGACAGCATTTTCCAGCTCTTTGTTCCTTCCAGTAGGGAGATTTTGGAGTAAGTCACATGGCCACATATATACGTAGTATCATGGGAAATCTTAATTGCTGCCCTCTCCACTCACATGCCTAACCAGGCCCTGCCCATTGGCTTTGCATACGCCAAACCCCTTCTCCAAGAAGGTGGAGCTGGCTCTATAAACAGTCATCATCAGGAATCTGCGCTCTTTCTTGCAACAAGGATCAATAAGAAAACTGATGCGTCATAAGCATTCAGAAGATATGATTATCTTAAAACTTTATGCCTGCTCCCCCAAGTTATTCTGGCTTTGGATCTGATGACCATTTCTTTTGAGGCCAGCCATCAGGCTAGGCTTTCCCTCTACCTCAGCCCTTCCTGATTCTGAATTTCCTCTACTACCCTCCATCCATCTGGGTTCCTGTAGAATTCTCAGCTTTGTTTTCTATTTAAGCACTTTGTCACCGTCATCAATATTCAATTTAAAATAATTAAATTTTCCTGATAAGCAAGCCTTCAATCCAATATGTTCTGCTTAAATTAAACAAATGTATCTGGCCTAAATTAAAGATGTGTAATACAATTTATCATGTTTATAAGTTTTTCTTTAGAGATTGGAACACAATTATCAATACCTTGTTGAATAGATTCTTTGGCTTTCTTCCATTTAGAATAAATACAGTGACTGTGATGACCATGACTTATAGATGCCAAACCCTTCTGGAGGACTTGTCCATTGCCCTGAAATTAGCTTGGAAATGTTTTTGTGAGTAGGCAGGTGAAAATCAGCCTGTGCTGTGCAGGGTGCCATGTTTTAATGGCTTAATTAGCCTTGATCGTTGGGAGTCTGCACATTTTTAATTGATGTTGTATAGATGCTACGCGTTGTAGAATCAATGTCTTAAATATGCACAGGTGTCCTGTAGGCCACTGTTTAGAAAACAGGAAATAACTTCTTTTAAACGTGATCATGTTGAATGAATATAAAACACCACGATTCTTTGAAAAGTTTTATTAGGGTGGAATAGAGAATACTTGGCATTAGAAAACCCTTGCATCTTTATTATAATTTCATCTGGGATTTGTAGAATTGATAGAAAACGTATTTTTCCTCACAGTTCTTTAAGAAAAGAGGTGCACTTTTAAATAACATCAATTAGATGACTATATCCACCAGACCACCAAGGTAAGGATAACATCAATCCTGGTAATATGGTTATGATAATGATACCTTCCTTTCCCTTTTCTAGAACTTTAAAATCTGCGGTGCTGTTTAGAAAATGGGCCTTGTAACATTAGGAGCCTGGACAGGAGGCTTATTCTATTATTGGCTAATTCTGTGATCTTAGGATAACCACAGCCTCTCAAAACAGTTTCCAGTCTTCAAAATGAGAACAAACATACCTACCTTACTGAAGGGTTTAAGCTTTAACTGTGTTAATATAGACAAAAGTGCTCATTTTTGTTCACAGCAGATGCCCAATAAATATCAATTTCTATTTGAGCAGATTTTATCCTCAAAGCAACTCTGTTAGATTCCCACATGCCCAATAAGCTCACCTGGAAAAGGAAAGATTTTAGACACGAATGCCATCATTGTGAGGAAATCGTGGTATTCCATCAGTTCTGTGTGGCGCTGGTGATGCATGTATTGCTGGAATAACAGATCAAATGTGGGATAATCAAGAAAAGCATTTAGGGAGAGAGAAAGGAGAGCTGTGGCAATTTTTCTGAAAGTAGAATTCTTTCATTGCATGGGATAATGGTTGGAAAAGATTCGGTGATGGAAAAGTGAAGGCCTGAGATACAGACTTAGACCAAAGGTTTAAACATGCCCAAAGAGAAAGGGAAGGTCAGAGAATAGTCAGGCAGGAAATCCTGGAAGCCCATCACCGGAGAAGTTGTTATTTGATTGAATTTGAAGTAGAGAGAGATTCTCGAGGCACGTTGTGCTAAATGATAAGAGCCACAGGTTGGAGATGAGGGATTAATGAGAAGAATCTTAGGTTGCTAAGATACTCGGCAACCAGGGTATAGATTCTCTTATTAGTACTGGAGGAAAAATACAGAAGAAAGTAAAAGATACACACACTATCCCAGCACTTCTTTATGTTACTTTTTGATTGTTCTCGATCTTGCTCTACAATGGCCCTTCCTCTTAACTTCTGAATACGTCTCATTTTTCATTTTTAAAGAAAAATGTCTTGAATTTGAAATCATACTGTATAATCACTTTACTCTGCCATTGTTCATTATTCTTTTTTCTTATTAGTACGGTCTAACTCTTTAAACCAGTAACTTCACCCACTGCTTGACTTCTCACCCACCTACTCATCATTTATTCCTATGTAATCCAGCCCCTATTAGCACCCTAATGAAGCTGCCCTTATAAATTATCCAGAACTTACATCTTACAAAAGTCTTTGGCCTTGTCTCACTTTTCATCTTAATCTAATGTTTTGATGGCCATTATTAACAAAACAGAAAATGACAAGTGCTGGAGAGGATGCGGAGAAAGAGGCACACTTATCCACTGTTGGTGGGAACGTCAAATGGTGCAACCACTGTGGAAGGCAGTTTGGCGGTTCCTCAAAAAGCTGAATATAGAATTGCCATACGACCCAGCAATACCATTGCTAGGTATCTACTCAAAGGACTTAAGGGCAAAGACACAAACGGACATTTGCACACCAATGTTTATAGCAGCATTATTTACAATTGCAAAGAGATGGAAACAGCCAAAATGTCCACCAACAGACAAGTGGCTAAACAAACTGTGGTATATACATACGATGGAATATTATGCAGCTTTAAGACAGAATAAACTTATGAAGCATGTAATAACATGGATGGACCTAGAGAACATTACGCTGAGTGAGTCCAGCCAAAAACTAAAGGACAAATACTGTATGGGCCCACTGATGTGAACCGACATTCGAGAATAAACTTGGAATATGTCATTGGTAACAGAGACCAGCAGGAGTTAGAAACAGGGTAAGACAATGGGTAATTGGAGCTGAAGGGATACAGACTGTGCAACAGGACTAGATACAAAAACTCAAAAATGGACAGCACAATAATACCTAATTGTAATGTAATTATGTTAAAACACTGAATGAAGCTGCATCAGTGGCTGATAATATATATATATTCAAGGTGGATATAAAATCCAGCCAAACATTATTCATGAATTAGACAAATCATGCATGAAGGAATAGACAGAAGAATAACTCCCAAATAAAATTTATGACCATTTACTGAAACTCTCCCTTCTACATTTTTTCTGAGTGCCATTTCTAACTTTCTGATTGCCTCATTACCACCTTTGCACCCTAGCTGTGAACATCCCGTTATCATTGTACATCCTTTTTTATCCCTACATTGTTGAATTCGCCAGCTCAAATTTTCCAATGTTGCCTAACTGCCAAAGACTCCCAAAGCTTCTTCCCAGTCCCCTGATCTTCATTGTTTCCCGGATCCAAATCTGTAATTATGTCTTAGATAAACCCATTGTGTATCCTCTCTTTAGCTCAAATATCCTATAGCTAAAATGATTTGATTGATTACACCAAATTAAACTTTTTTATGCAGAATGTTGCAGAACAGCAAGGATGACATTCGGCAAAATGAGATCAGAAGAACTTTTATTTTAAACACCCCCACTTCAAACAGATGTGGTCACCATGTTCCTCACTCTTAGTCAAGGGCAAACCCACGGAGTGTCACACATGGGGCTCTCCCTCTGACACCATTCCATCTCCACTCATCTCTCCTGCCTTCTGCCAGCAAATATAAAGTTCTATGGTTCTTCCTGTCACATGCACCAATAATCCTCAGGGCTGACTGCACAAGAGAATTACCTGGGGAGATTTCAACACCTACTGAAGTTCAATCTGCATCCCCAAATATTTTCTATTTGAGTGAAAGAGATGAGGGTTTAATAGCTTCCCAGATGATTCTAATGTGGAGCCAGATTTTCTAACCACTGAATTATAAGACAAGGTCACATTGTTTAAATTCTGCTTCCTTCCCCCTCCAGACCCATCTTTCACATTGACCTTGATACTTCAGCAGTATTGCACTATCTTGTCATTCCCTGAACATACCCACCTGTGGTCTGTTTCACAGTTATAAGGTATTCCTCATGATCTTGTCACATTTTTCTGATTCTGAAACGTTCTTCAAATCTGCTCTCAAACACTGCTCTCAAGGAAGCAATCCTTCCTGCTAACTTCCCTTTGCCTGTGCCTATACTCTCTGTCATGTAGATGTAGTTGTCCTAAGAAACTGAAAGCAGATTCAAATCAAAAGTTAATGCAGTACTTGAAACATGATTCCACACAACTAATGTGAACGCTCAATGCAATTTATCTGATGGTTTGTCACAAGCTGGCAATACAATCGATGCACTAAATCAGGTCAAGGGTACACAATACATGTAAATGTGGAGGGGACCAGAATCTTTAAAGTCCATTGGGCTGAAAGCCAAAGGAGTGCAGGTGGATAACTTTAAAAATGATCTGGTGAACCAGGTCCAATGCAGCATTCAGCAGAGGTTCCAAAGCTGACAGTAGGGGCTGCTGGCCACAGCGCTGCACAGTGAGAGCAGCTGCGACCTTCTCCACAGCCCAGCACTGGGTTTTTATAAGAAGTGTTTATCTGGCTGGCTTCAAGCCAGCCCATATCGTTTCTTCACACAAAAGTCTGGCTGTCACTTATTACAAAAACATGTTCTTCTCAATTTGCTTACATTCTATTTGTGGTCAACTTGTCTGCAATATGTTGGGGATTTTCACAATTTGTTAAAATATGTTTGGGGATTCAAGACCATTAATATCATTTCAATACACAATCGTGTGTTGAATCTCACCCTTGTTTTTTATTAATAGACTAGGTAATACGGTGTGGTTGATTACCTCCTAGACTAAATTTTAGAGTATCAGACTCATACAGCTGTACCAACTGGACATTCCCGTACAGTCATCAATGAAGGAGCTGAGCTACTTCTGTGGGGAAACTGTGTTAAGTGTTCAGTGTGACTACAGACAACTCAGACACAGCTTTGCTACTTTAATACTTTGCGCAAATGTGCCCCCTCTCTTATCCCATTTCTGGGAGAAGAACGTAACAAGTAAGTGGGTGGAGAGAAAAACTAGAATGCTCATTTTAAAATTGACTGATCCTGCATTAAAATAGAGCGGGAGCAATGGAATACGGTAGAGGACCTCTCTATAGCAAAGTTTAAAATTATGGAATAAGACAGATATCCTGAAAGATTCAAGTCTCCCTACCTAGCAGCTGTGCCCCCTGAGAATAAATTGTGTAAACTTCTGGGCCTCCTATTTATATTTTGTAAAATTTCTTGCCCATTTTTTTTAGACTCTGAGTCTTCCTAGAGCACTACACTTTATCTTTCATTAAATATTTCATTATATATAACATATTTTATTGAAATAAATTAACTTCAAATTATATTAACTTTATATTTACTGAAGGCCTAATATGTATTGTACACTAATTCATTCGAATTCAGTAGCCATACGAGAGAGAGTATTACTCTTCTCATTTTGTATATATATTAAACAGACACGCTGAGAAGTATATGTATAAATATAAATATTGATATATATATATAAAGTAGAACAGTGCCCGGCTATATGAGTATTTGAGTCTGGCAGAGATTTATGCAAATATTAGTCACAGCTATCATCATTGTCGCTGTCTCTAGGTAGCAGCCACTTTCTGTGAGCTGAGCGCATGCACTCACGTGTTAAGGGAGGGTCCCTACAC
Organism: Tamandua tetradactyla; assembly: GCF_023851605.1. Taxonomy (NCBI): domain Eukaryota; kingdom Metazoa; phylum Chordata; class Mammalia; order Pilosa; family Myrmecophagidae; genus Tamandua; species Tamandua tetradactyla. The sequence goes on along the minus strand of NC_135328.1, from coordinate 85,369,798 downwards.
TGCTCAGTAGAGACAAACCATAAGGACACAAGGGTGGAAGTGGAGAAACCAATGAGGAGATCATCGCAAGAACACAATGGGATTTGATGGTAATTTAGACTACACAGGAAGAAGAGGAGGTAAGAAGAAATTGTTGATTTTAGATATATTTTAAAGGAAGTAGCAACGGGATTTGTTGATGGACTAAACGAGGAATATTAGAGAAAGAGAAATTTGTCAAGTGTCACTTTAAGTATCAGTGTGATTAAAGAAATAGAGATGAAACACTTGAAATTCAGATGAAGAAAAGCTATGCATTCCTCTAGGAGGCTAGGAAAGGCTACGCTGTTGAGATTACCCTTCAGTTGTGCTTCCTAAATCATTTCATGAGTACATGTTTTAACAGGAGGATTAAAATTATATATATATAATATATATAATTAATAATATATATTAATTATGAAATAATATAATTTTAATATATATATATTCTGTTCATTTATTTCTCTTAAATAATTTGCCTGCTTTATGCCTCCCCAGTTGTTGACTGCTGATAAATGACTATTTTAGTTACTTGTAAGGTTTGCAGCGTATATCCACAGGATCATGTATTGCTCCAAGTTTACAAGGAACTAGAAAGCTGGAAGAGGACCTATCCTTTGCCGATTCCTGTCACTATTTTTATAGCTAGCATTAATCATTCGATTACTCTGAGTTGTCTCCAGGCTATAACCTGCTGGCATCATTCAGGCACTGGGAACAGGTCCCTTACACAGGTCAATGCCACACACCATAAGCCACACAATGAGACCTAATGCTGCTTTTTATTTTTAAGGGGCTGCTTCTCAGAATGTTCCTTTTCTTCTACGACAGGCAGAAGCCCACAAACTTCCACACATTTTAGTCTTCAGGAATCTGAAACTGTCTAATGTTGCTCTGTCTGCTTGACAGTTCCTTCCCCTGCCCCACCCCTGAAGAAGAAGAAGAAGGAGAGAAGGAGGAAGAAGACAAGGAAGAGGAGGAAGATGCCAGAATCTCCTGGGAGTGGGCATTATCTTACAGACTCTTGGAAATTTTAGCTTTTGACCATAAAACACAGAAGCCAATAAACATTGACCCATATTTGTTCTGTGTCCTATTCCCACTCCATTCGATGAACTAAATACTTAGAACCAAACTTAGTTACATTCTTGAAAGGGAAGAGATAAATACCTACAGCAGAAAGAATAAGATGCAAATTATTTTATTTTATCTCTACAAATTTCTTGAATGTAGCATACAGTTCTGGGGACCTAAGGAATTAAGGGGAAGGTATTTGAAGTAAAGAGGAGAAATACTAAGGAGAAAATGTATGGAGTATAGTTGGCCAGAAATTAAGATTTACTTTTGCTAAGAAGAGCAAAATATCTTGTTTTCTAGCCAACACTAAACTAATATTAAATCTAATCCCTAGTCAGGTCATAGAACATAGAATATAACATTTCTTCTGTTCGATCATTTTCATCAGAAGTTTGTCAGATATGGAATAAGCATGTGAGTATACTGCAAATAGCTAATAAGGCTGGATAGTAACATAACATCAGAATTGAAATGGTAGAGAATGTTATTGCTTACCTCAGATTTCTGGAGTGTTACATCTGATAAAAAATAGTAATTCCATCACCAGTCAAATTCAGGAAGATACTACAGGTTCAAAATAGCAGAATTGTGCAAACTATGTTTCACTCTTTAAATGTCCCACCATTTCTAGTATTAGATGTGTTCATCAGTTTTTAAAAAGTTCAAAACTTTAGTAATTTTAAAATCTGATTGCAACCTATATGTACCACATGCTCTGTGTTTCTTATTTAGATGAGCAAATAATGAACTTTACCCAATTGTTCTATATGTGCATTAACTCACAGCATTGGAGGATGGAACATGAAACTTATCCTAGAAAATGAAAGAGCCATGCTTTGTTGTTTTTTATCTCCCTTTCTTTGTTCCAGGGGCTGTTTAACAAGTCCACCATCATGTTAACCTTTATTCTCTCTCCCTAGGGTCTCTAGAAACAGAGCAAATAGGATGCTGCCTATCAAAGACAAGCAATGTGTCTCTGAGCTAGAGGGTCCATATTTCACCTTCAGCTTGATTAGTCTTGACTGCTTGGATCCACACATGAGTTTAGAAAACACATTCTTGAGCAATCCTACTTCACTTTTCTTTCTGAAAGATAGCAAAATAAGGGAGATGGTCGGAACACTGGTAGTCATGTATAAGGGAATAATAAATGTGTGTATGTAAGTGTGTAAGGGAATAATAATAATAATGTGTGTATACAATGAGCTAAGTGTTGTCCAGAATTATTTTTATAATTGTCATACAATCATTGCATACACACACATACACACACACACACACACAATACAAGACAAAAACACTGCGAGTGGGAGTTTCAGGGACACAGGAAACTTTTGATACTTGCAACATAGCAATAATCCTATCTCATCTTTAAAAAAATTGGTTTTGCTTATTTATACTCTGTGCTGGTTTGAAAGGAAGTATGCCCCCTAAGAAAAGCCGTGTTTTGATATAAATCCCATTTCTTAAAGGTAGAATAATCCCTACTCAATACTGTATATTTGAAACTGTAATGAGATCATCTCCCTAGGTGATGTGATTTAGTCAAGAATGGTTGTTTAACTGGATTAGGGGATGACATGTCTCCACCCATTTGAGTGGGTCTTGATTGGTTTATTGAAGTCCAATAAAAGAGGAAACATTTTGGAGAGAGAGACTCAGAGAGGGAAGAGAATGCTGCAGCACCACGAAGCAGAGTCCACCAGCCAGTGACCTTTGGAGATGAAGAAGGAAAACGCCTCCCGGGGAGCTTCATGAAATAGAAGCCAGGAGAGAAAGCTAGCAGATGATGCCGTATTTGCCATGTGCCCTTCCAGCTGAGAGAGAAGCCCTGACTGTGTTTGCCATGTGCCATCTCACTTGAGAGAGAAACCCTGAACTCCATCGGCCTTCTTGAACCAAGGTATCTTTCCCTAGATGCCTTTGATTGGACATTACTATAGACTTGTTGTAATTGGGACATTTTCTTGGCCTTAGAACTGTAAACTAGCAACTCGTTAAATCACCCCTTTTAAAAGCCATTCCGTTTCTGGTATATTGCATTCCAGCAGCTAGCAAACTAGAACATACTCTTTTTGTCCCCAGACCCATTTTCCAACTTTCTATGGAGGTATAGTCAGGATTGACTATTAACTACATCACTTAGTTTCCGTTGTCACTTGCTTTTCCTGCTGTATTCAGCAAACTGGAGGCTCTGTCAGGAGATCACAGAGGGGAAGAGAACGAGGCTGGAGTGTATACTTCTCCCTCCTTATTTTCTCTAAAGTAGTTCTGGCACAGGTGACCTTGTGTCACTTTATGAAAACAGATTCTATCAGGAAGTTCTAACTTCTTGATCCAAGACCTCAGCCAGGTTTCTGTAAACATCCTTTTAATCCCTTGAAATTTCAGGCCTAAGTAAGCTATTTCTACCACTTGGTACTTCAAATTCTTTACTGATTCTATTAACCTAGCCCACACAACTATCAATAGTCATTTTATTACAAAAGGCACTTTAAAAATCCCAGCTGAAGATGCTGTCTTATTCTTCTGGAGACCAAACTGAAAACAATGTTATTACAGGCCTTCAAGGTTTTACAACAAAAGATAATTTATTCAAGTTATGACAAAGGAAGTCATATGAATTATTCTAAACAAATCAAACTACAAAAGTCTGACATTTTTCATTCTTCAATCCAAAGAAATCATATATGCTATTTTGTGACATTTTTATTAGCAAATACAGGCAGTCACCTTTCAATTACCCAAATTAAAAAAAAAGTCATCAGATAATCACTGTCACCCACCTGGATCAGTGTTTTTTCAAACTGTAGGTTGTAATTGTTAGTCCATCACTAAATCAATGTGGTTAGTCCAAGATAGTAATTTTTTAAAGGTATGACAGATTAGACCAAATAAGGATGTGATTAGAATAGAAATGATCACAATACTTGTACACATAAGGATCTTTTTCATGAATGAGGGTTATTTGCAAACCTATATGTGTTTAAGAATTTGGTTATGGCATAAAATACATTTTTTATTCTAAGTCATACTTTAAAGTTTAAAACTTTAGATTATAAAATGAATATCCAGTCCTCTCTTCCTTTGGGAGCATTTATGAGGTTGGGTCCACACATGATCCTCTGGGTAGGCTCACCAGCTGTGTCTTCTAAAATGAAGTCTTAATTTTTCAGGGTTTTGATACATGATAAAGAAAACAACTAAGGATTGGGAAATCAGTGTGAGAAAGAGTTGATTTTCACTTAATGTATCCTGCATAGAATATAAATGAGCCTTTGTTTAACCTCTAAGTTCTGAACCTTTTGCTCACTGTTCAGTGGAAAAATATATACATACATATATATTTGTACATATCTCTTCATAAACAATGAGCAGATTTAAGACCTAGCAAATGAAAAGGAAATGTCTCATATTCCATTCAAGGATTACCTTTAAAATATATGAATTAATATTCATGTTTTAGCAAAGAGGGACTTTAGTCTTTGTGGGATAAAGTAATCTTTATATCAAAACAAAGTCAACTTGAAGGGTATTCACCTCCCCTTCAAAAGTATAAGCCCGTGAATTATAGAATAATTTCTAGGAACAGACACCAGGGTTCATAGTTTTGCATTTCCATGCTCTAGCTATGTGATCCTGTGTGAGATTTTACTGTCTTGGCACCTCACCTTTTTTTTTTTTCCTTAAAATGGAAGCAATAAAGTATCTTCCTCTTACAATTGCCTTGAAAATCAGATAAATTAAGCAACTGCTTAGACAGTGCTGCCCTATCAGAAGAATCCAATAAATGATAACGACCGCTCTTTCTAGTTTCTTTAAATTCAGGTTCTCCATTTGCTAGTTCTTTCCTTTCTGACAATTGTGTTAGTTGAATTATGTTCCCCAACAATGCATGTTCTTAATCTTGATCCCCATCGCTATGGGTGTGACCCCGTTGTGGACAGGATCTCCTGAAGATGTTAGTTTTAGTTAAGGCGTGGCCAACTGAATCAGGATGGGGTGTTAATCCAAGTAACTGGAGACCTTATAAAAGGAACCAGGAAGTCACATCAGGGAGAAAGGACAGCATAGCCATGTGAGGCAAACAGAGATTGAAGCCAAGGAACCCCAGGGATTGCCACCCACAAGCACCAGAATGTAAAAACTCCAGGAAGAAAATAAGGCTTACTGATATCTTGACTTTGACCTTCTTTTTGTTTTAAAACTGTGAGCCAACAAATTTCTATCATTTAAGCCAAACCTGGTTCGTGGTATTTTTGATAGCAGCTCAAGCAAACAAGCACATTCGTATTGGCTCATAATAGTTAACATCTTCATACATTTTATGAGTATACGAAGACCATGGTAAGCATATATAAATGTTTATCATTTATGTATTTTCAATTTTTTAATACATTTAAAGGTGATTAAAAATAATCTTTTACTTATCTATAAGAGAGATTGCATGGTATGTATATATATATATATATATATATATATATATATATATATATATACATATATGGATTTCACATATATATGTAACTATACACAGCATACACAAATGTATATAATTTATTTCTAGTTTGAAAGTCTTTGTTCTGAAAGAATTGTAACACCAAAGTTGTAAAACAGTATCAGGAAAGATGGTATTTCCTGTATGCAAATTTTCAAATAATGCCAGATTGTTCAATTATTTTTTTATAGAGAACTTTAAAAGACACATACACACACACAAAGTTGTGCATTGCCCAAGCAGGATGATGTGGTCCAAATAGTTTTGTATTAGAATTTAGACCTAAATTTTAATCTCAACAACGTAATATATCACTATAGTGAGTTACTTAACCAGACTGAACATCAGTTTATTCATCTTTAGAATGAAATTATGGGACAATGTAACATCAAAGATACTTTTTCTATAATTCTCTGATTCAGTATCATCCTTACAAATATAATTAACTAGCATTATTCCAATGCATTAATCCTTTGAGGGACTATTCAGAATAGTGTCACCACCAAAAAATCTCCAGTCTTTTCCTGGTGTCTTCTCTGGCACTCTTCAGTAAAATGTTTTTCTCTCCTCCCTAATGCCATAAATATGCATTATTGTTTCCCACCATCTCTGTGTGATTGCATTTAGTTTCATGAAATTAAATTCAGCATAGTGATTAATAGTAAGAGCTAAATCTTCTCTATTACTTATTACTTATGTGAACTTAGATATAGTATTAAACCTGCTAAGTCATAATTTTATCTTTTGTACAAGAGATACATTAACAATAGTTGTTATTTCATTTTGTGAGAAATAAATAATTAACTCATTCAACAAGTCATTGACTGAACTTTTGAACTGGCCGGTGGTGTTCCCTGTGCCGCTGAGCTATGGCACATACAGATCCTTCTAGGGAGAGACACAAACAACAAACAAACAGACAACAAGATGAAAACTAAAGCAAACTTTAAAAGTCATGGACAGAAACTGAGGATCTAATGGGAACTATTTTGGATTGTGAACTAAGTGCTGTAAGTAATATTCCAAAATCACAAAAGCTCAACGTTGTACAAATCTATGTCTCACTAAGATCTCAGTACAATTTGGGTTGGGCTGTTCTATCAGACAGCTTTTTATTATCTATGATTAGGGATCCAAGTTCCCTTTATATTGGGGCACCTTGAACATTCTTCTATGGTTTTTGCAATTGAGGAAGAAAGAGTATGCAAAATCATGCATAAAATGCAATACGTGATCCTGATAGAGTCTAATAAGGGAGGAGAAAAAGCTCAATAGAACATTATTGGAACACAAAAAATTAGAATGTGCACTGTAAGCTTTATAACAATGTTAAATTTCTTGATCTTGATAACTACTTTTAAGGTAGTTACAAAAGTGAATATCCTTTTTCTTGGGAAATTACATGGCATTCTCAGTGAGAATGATGTAAACTACACTTAGGTGTTCAGATAATGGATGAAAAATAGAGAGGCAGACAGATAGATGCATAGATAGAGAAATTAATAGACTGATAGGGAGATAGAATGATATAGCAAATGTGGCAAAATGTTAAAATTGGTGGATCTGGGTATCTGGAGGTAAGTTTGTATAGTTCTATTCAGTAGGTTTGTGCTATTTTTGTGAGTGTCCTGTACATTTGCAAGGATTTCAAAATAAAAAGTAAAAAGCAAACAAACAAACAAACAAAAAACATGCAAACTGTTTTATGGTCAGGCTGAAAAAATGGTGTGCATCATTTCTGTCTGCATCACATTCATCAGAATCCATTTTCAAGCCTGCAATATGTAGCTTTCCCTTTTGACCATGGCAAAGGAAGTAAACCCAAATCTGGCGGACATCTTTGCAGAAACTTTAGTCTTTCCTAATGGAGTAAAAAGCATGAGCTTTTGTTCAAAGACCCTGTGATAGAAACATTCTGCTTCCAGCTGCACTAACATTACAAGAAATCTGGCTTCTGAATAAGGGCATGTACCTGTATTTAGTTGTTATAAGAAGTGTAGTTGGAAGAAATAGAGTCAATGCTAGATAAAATTAATTAGTGATTTATTATTTGTCCTTGCCTCTGTGAGCTGGCTCTGATAATTGAATACTTCATACCGTTACTCAGTTGAAATATTATCTATGACTGTTCTAAATGATTGTTTAATTGAAATTAAACAGTTTTGCAATGATTCTTACTTGTTGAACTCCAAGCTGTGTATGACCTTCCCTGTATTCCACAAGCGTTGTAATGTCGTTCCTATACTCCTGTGGGCACTTACCCATTCTTTGATTTCTCTAGTTGTTCTTTATATTCAAATCTCATATGTATTTTTAAAATATACTTTCTTAAAATCTCAAAATTTAATGTTCATTAATATCAGCAGAAAAAGAAGAGTTATATGCAAATTGCATCTTAAAAAAAGAAAAAAATATTCCAGAAATGAAGTGGACATATTTATGTGTGTATGTATGTGCCTTCACACATGCATACATGCATACATATATGCACACACACATACACTACATACCTTTAAGTGCTCTTAAGTTGAAAGCTGGCTTCTATAATTTTCTTTATCATGAAATTACTCAACTAGAAAAGATCCATTGGTCTCCAGAAGTTTTTCTGAGTAAAACGATTGCCTGAGGTAATTCCCTAGGGGCCTACTACTACCATCTGGGAAAGAATTATGCACATCAAAGTAGAAAAAAAATCAGCACTTCCTAAAAGCAATTGTCTCTGGGGTTGGCTTCCTGATGTCCTGCCAGCAGCAATCTTTAAATCCACAATTTACTATTCAGTGAGGGGTTCCGGCACCATTCCCAGATAGAGTCTGGATTTCAGCCTCTAACTCTGGATGAAAAAAATAATAAAATGGGAGAACTAAAATAAAAGATCCTGAAGTTATTTTAAGATAGGCATGCCACTGGGCTCTGTCTTTCCTTCCATTAACTATACATTTCTTCTGAAAACAAAATATGCAGGCCAGCCTGAGATACTGAGGCATCTCTAATTATTTACCAAAGGAAAAACTTGATGGCTTATGGCTCTAAGATTATTTGGAATGTGAATTTATCTAGGTATGAAAGTGGGAGAAATAATAATGGAGAATGATGATGACAATGTCAATAATGATAACTATACTTGTAACTCTGATTTTGCATTTATGATATGCCAGAAATGGGTTAAAATGCTCCATAAGTTATTTGTTTAAATGAGATGAGAATTCTATGAGATAAGTCTCATCACTGTTTTTCCATATTACAGATATGAAAAATGAGACTCAAGAGTTTATGAAATTTGTAAACCATAACTAGTCAGGTGAAGGAGATTATTGCCTAAAGGGTGTATCTTCCCCAAGAAAAGGGGGGGTGGGTCAGGTTCTAGCACAAATGTGATTCTCCTTTATAGAATTCAGACCCTAGGGACCAGAAAACAGGAACAGTTTAGGCTCACCTTCTATATCAGCCTCTGTCTGAACCACACCCATGGTAGGCACAGGTTCTGCTGAGAGTTAAAGGCATTGTATCACTTTACATTGGTGTGGAGCTGCAGACTAACTAGTGCCACTTGTTGGACAGGATAGGAAAAATACAGAATCATGAGGCCTCACCAGAAGGACTGCCACTTCCTTAGGGAAACTTGATACTGATTATTCTATTATCCAGAGTCATGGTCCTATCTTAGCTGGTTGGGATCGAACCCATCTGGCATGGCAAGAACCAGAAAAACAACAGCTGAAAAATTCTATCAGTTAAACAGAAGCTATGCTAGAGGTCTAAAATAAGTTGAACTGAATGCCAAAGAACAGATAAAGAACAAAGTCAACTACCAAAAAAACCCTAGGTAAAAGAGAGAAAATGACCTCCAGAATAAACTAATCAAGGAAATCAGATGCCTTGACAGCCACAAAAATTCATGAGTCATATGCAGAAGCAAGAAGACATGGCCCAGCCAAAGGAACAAACTAACATTGCAGATGAGGTACAGAAGCTAAAACAACCAATTAAAGATCTTCAGACAAATCTTCTAAATCAAATAAAAATCAAATTAATGAGGTGAAGGACAATATGGAAAAAGAGATGAAGGATTTAAAGAAGACATGGGGTTACCATTCAGAGGAGCTTGAAAATTGAACAAATAAATGGCAGAACTTATGGGAATGAAAGGCACAATAGAAGAGATAAAAAGCACAATGAAGACTTACAACAGCAGATGTGAAGAGGCAGAAGAAAATATTAGTCAACTGAAGGACAGGACATCTGAAATACTACACACAAAAGAACAGACAGGGAAAAGAATGCAAATAGATGAGCAAGTTCTCAGGGAATTGAATGATAATATGAAGCCAATGAAGATACATGTTAGAGATATCCCAGAAGGAGAAGAGAATGGAAAAGGGGCAGAAAGAATTGTGGAGGAAATAATCACTGAAAATTTCCCCTCTCCTTTGAAAGATATGAAATTACAGATCTGAATAATGCAGCATAATCCAAACAGAATAGATCTGAATAGACCTACTCTGAGACACTTGCTAATCAGATGTCCAATGTCAAAGACAGGGAGAATTCTAAAACAGGAAGAGAAAGGCAATCCATCACATACAAAGGATGCTCAATAAGACTAAGTGTAGATTTCTCAGCAGAAATCATGGAGGTGAAAGAGCAGAGGTATGACATATTTAAGATACTGAAAGAGAAAAACTGCCAACCAAGAACTATATATGTGGGAAAACTCTCCTTCAGAAATGAAGGCTAGTTTAAAATATTTTCAGACAAATAGACACTGATAGAGTTTGTGAAAAGGAGACTTGCTCTACAAGAAATAATAAAGCACAATGGGAAGATAAGAAAAGACAGGATAGAAAAGTTTGGAGAAGACTGTAGAGAGATAAAAGAGAGAGAGAAAAAAAGATATGACATATAAAATCCAAAACACAAAGTGACAGAAGAAAGTACTGCATGTATAGTAATAACCTTAAATGTTAATGGATAAAACTCCCCAATCAAAAGACATAGACTGACAGAATGAATTAAAAACAGGACTCATGTATGTGCTGTCTACAAGAAACTAACTTTATACCCAAGGACAAAAATCGGTTGAAAGTGAAAGAAGAAGACTATGGGCATGCATGAAATGAGAAGGAAAGTTAGAAGATAAAAACTGGGACAGTATAACTTAATGAAACCTAGGGTGGACAATGATGATGAATGTGCAAATATAAGAAATGTACAAATGTACAAATACAAGAAAGTTTACATGAGAGAGAGCAAATGAATGTCAACATTGCAAGAAATTGAAAATGGGATGGTCTATGGAAAAAAATGCAATCAATGCAAAGCTAGCATATATAGTTAATAGTAACATTGTAAAATGTTTCCATTAAATGTAACAAAGGCAATATACCAAAGCTAAACATCAATACGAGGGAGATATAAAGGAGGGGGATGGGGTTCTTGTTGATTCTTCGGTTTTTTTTTTTTTTTTTGCTCTTCTTTCTTTGTGGAAGAAAAGAGAATGTCCTCAGATTGTGGTGATGAATGCATAACTATGTGATTATACTGGGAGCCATTGATAATTTACTTAGGATGGATTTTATGGTGTGTGAATAAAACTGTCTAAAAATAAACCAAAAAATACAAGTACTGGAGAAAATGTGGTGAAAGAAAGGTAACTATTCACTGTTGGTAGGAAAGTAGAATGGTGCAGCCCCGCTAAAGAGCAGTGTGGTGGTCCACAGGAGGCTATAAGTTTGCCTTATGATCCTGCAACATCATTATTAGGAATATGCTTGGAAAAATTAAAAGCAAGGATATGAGTGGATATTTGCACACGCATGTTTATGGCTACAGTATTCACAATTTGCAATGGAGGGAAGTGGCTTAAGGGTATAACAACTGAAGAACAGAAGAGCAAACTGTGGTGTAATCATACAATGAAAGATTGAGCATCTGCAAGAAGAAATGAAGTTGTGAGGCATGCAACAAGGTGAACGAACTTTCAGGACAGTATGCTGAGTGAAATAAACCAGAAATGAAGAGACACATATTGTATGGCCTTTGTGTTGGTTTGAAAGGAAGTATGCCACCTAAGAAAAGCCATGTTTTAATATAAATCCCATTTCATAAAGGTAGAATAATCTCTATTCAATAGTGTATGTTTGAAACTGTAATGAGATCATTTCCCCAGATGATGTGACTTAGTCAAGAGTGGTTGTTAAACTGGATTAGGGGAAGACATATCTCCACCCATTTGTGTGGATCTTGATTGGTTTATTGGAGTCCTATAAAAGAAGAAATATTTTGGAGAATAAGAGATTCAGAGAGAGCAGAGAATGCTGCAGCACCATGAAGCAGAGAGCCCACCAGCCAGTGACCTTTGGAGATGAAGAAGGAAAACGCCTCCCAGGGAGCTTCACGAAATAGGAAGCCAGGAGGGAAAGCTAGCAGATGACACCATATTTTCCATGTGCCCTTCCAGCTGAGAGAGAAGCCCTGACTGTGTTTGCCATGTGCCATCTCACTTGAGAGAGAGAAACCCTAAACTTCATCAGCCTTCTTGAACCAAGGTATCTTTCCCTGGATGCCTTAGATTGGACAGTTCTATAGACTTGTTTTAATTGGGACATTTTGTCATCCTTAGAACTGTAAACCAGCAACTTAGTAAATTCCCCTTGTTAAAAGCCGTTCCATTTCTGGTATATTGCATTCCGGCAGCTAGCAAACTAGAACAGATTTTGGTACCAGGAGTGGGGTACTGCTGCTGCAGTTTGCAAATACCAAACCTGTTGGAACAGTTTTTTAAATGGATACAGGGAAGAATCTGGAGGAGTTGTGAGAAGCTTGAAAGAAAAGGCCTAGAATGTGTTGAAGAGACTGTTGGTAGAAATGTGGACACTGAAGATACCTCTGATGAGACCTTAGACAGAAATGAAGCACGTGTTATTGCTAACTGGAAGGAAGGTGATCCTTGTTTTAAAATGGCAGATAATCTGACAAAATTGACTAGTGGCTTTGGCTGGAAGGCAGATTTTAAAAGCCATGAACTTGGATATTTAGCAGAAGAGATCTCCAAATTAAATGTTGAAAGTTCAGCTTGGTTTCTCCTCACAGCTTATGGTGAAATGCGACAGGAGAGAGACAAGCTGAAAACTGAACTCTTGAGTACAAAGAAAACAGAAATTGATGTTCTGGAAAATTCTGGGACTCCAGGAAGGGACACCCCAGAGAATAGTGCCCTGTGTGTGGATTTAGCCAAATGTGGAAACAGTCAGCCATTTCAGAGAAAGTCAGGATTGGACACAGTGTTATCCAGGAAAGATCTGTGGAAACTCCTTATGTCTGATGGGCATGATCCAACACTACTGCATAGAAAGCCGACGAGAGTGCTGTGGGGCCTGTATAAACAGAGATGCTGCCAGTCCGGACTGAGGAGTTCAGAGAAGGGACACATTGGAGGAAAAATAACTTCAGAGGCAAAACCATGGAGTCTGAGGTCTGAAGTCAAGAAGCCTCAGGCCAGAAGAGTGGGCCCACCCAAGCCCATGGAGAGGGTGAGTTTGCCCCAAAGGCAGAGAATAGGCCTTCCACCTCGTTGCAGTGGAAGAGTCATGCCGCCTCAGGCCTTGGAGAGAGTGAAGCACATTCCTTGGAGTTTGGGGAGAGCCTGGCTGCCACTACATGGAGGGGTTGAGAATGTGCCCCGGAGATGGCAGAGAGCCCGGGTGCAGTCCCGGAGCTTGGAGAGGGTGGAGCTGAGAAAAAGGTGGTCTCCCCAATATCCCCCAAGGTTTTATTCGGAGAGAGGCAGGCCTCTGCATAGGTCCTTGGAAAGGGTGGGACTGTCACTTTCTAAAGCCCTGAAGATAAATGATTCTCAGACTTTGAAATCTAATGGACTTTGCCCTGCGGGTTTTCGAAACTGTATGGGTCTGGTGACCCCTGTGTTCCTTCCTCCCTACGGAAATGTGTATATGTATCCTATGAATATTCCTATTTGTATGTTGGCAGCAAATAACTTGTTATGAGTTTTCCAAGGTCCATAGCAAATGAAGACAATTTTGCCTTAGGACAGACCATGCCTATAACTGATTTGATGAGATTTTATATTGTCGCTAATTTTGTATTTCATTGTATTGCTACTGAAAGGTTTAAGGTTTCTGATATTGTTATGGAATGAATGTATTTTGTATATGGGAAAAACATGTCTTCTTTAGGGGTCAGAGAGTGGAATGTGTTGGTTTGAAAGGAAGTATGCCACCTAAGAAAAGCCATGTTTTAATATAAATCCCATTTCATAAAGGTAGAATAATCTCTATTCAATACTGTATGTTTGAAACTGTAATGAGATCATTTCCCTGGATGATGTGATTTAATCAAGAGTGGTTGTTAAACTGGATTAGGGGATGACATGTCTCCACCCATTTGGGTGGATCTTGATTGGTTTTTTGGAGTCCTATAAAAGAGGAAATATTTTGGAGAATAAGAGACTCGGAGAGAGCAGAGAATGCTGCAGCACCACGAAGCAGAGAGCCCACCAGCCAGTGACCTTTGGAGATGAAGAAGGAAAATGCCTCCCAGGGAGCTTCATGAAATAGGAAGCCAGAAGAGAAAGCTAGCAGATGATGCCGTATTTGCCATGTGCCCTTCCAGCCGAGAGAGAAGCCCTGACTGTGTTTGCCATGTGCCATCTCACTTGAGAGAGAGAAACTCTGAACTTCATCAGCCTTCTTGAACCAAGGTGTCTTTCCCTGGATGTCTTAGATTGGACATTTCTATAGACTCATTTTAATTGGGACATTTTGTCATCCTTAGAACTGTAAACCAGCAACTTATTAAATTCCCCTTGTTAAAAGCTGCTCCATTTCTGGTATATTGCATTCCGGCAGCTAGCAAACTAGAACAGCCTCACTAATATGGGCTAACTATAGTGTGAGAACTCTGAGAATTGAATGTGAGAGCACAGGTAATCAGGCGATAGAATATGGGCAGAGATTGGGCAGTTGATGACTAAGGAGTATGGAGTGTTCAACAAACCTTGTTGTAAAGGTTCTTAGATTGTAAACTTTTTTTTTCTTTTTAATCCCCACCCAGATTGTAAACTCTTACAGCAGTCACATCTGTTCCTGAGTTTTAACTGTATTTCTAAATTCTGAGAGGCTATCCTCTTTGTGTATAGCCTGATAGTTCCCTGGTACTTTGGGCATCTGTGTGATGCTAAGACCTAGAGTTTTCAGCTTTGAAAGTCAGCATTACTACATACAGTAACTGTTAAAGAAGCTGAAAAAATGTCAGACTTCAACTAGAGATATGAATGAAGCTGACCTGGTAGACAAAGGGTAAATCAGAACACAACATAAAGGATGATATTGATATTGATTTTAAAACTTCAACTCCTTTATGAGGTGAAAGGAACAGATGCTTTTTGGTATGAAATTTGTATTTTCTGTAGCACACTATCTAATTTAATCTCTATGGTGAGTTTATTCACACAACTTCATCACATTAGGCATTGAATAGGAAATAAGATCTTGCTATTTCGTGCAGGTTAACGTATGACTCCAATACATACAAGAGTAATTTGGGCAGAAAATAAAAAAGTATTAGAAAAGTCTTCTTGAAGGCCTGGGGGAAAATGTGGACATACTACCTCACCTGGGGAACTTGTGATATTCTCGCAAGCATTAAGGATTCCCAATTTAATAAGTCAAGTCCTCAATCTTGGGGCTTGCCCTTATGAAATTTATTCCTGCAAAGGAGAAGCTAAGCCTACTTATAAATATGCCCAAGAGTCATCCCCAGAGAACCTTTCTTGTTATTCAGATGTGGCCTCTCTCTTAGAGCCAATTTGGCAAATAAATTGACTACCCTCCCTCCTATGTGGGACATGGCTCCCAGGGAGGGGCCTGGCCCTGGTATAGAGGGATTGAGGAAGTCCTCTTGACCAAAAGGGGAAAATAAATGCTACAAATTGAAGGTTCAGTGGCTAAGATATTTCAAATAGAGTCAAGAGGTCATTCTAGAGGTTATTTATAGTGTATTGGAGTAACTAGAAGGAAATACTAGAAACTATTGAACTATAATCCAGTAGACTTTATTCTTGATGATAATTGTATAATTATATAGCTTTACAGTGTGACTTCATGATTGTAAAAACCTGTGACTGATACTCCCTTTATCCAGTGTATGGGAAGATGAGTAATAAAATAAGACAATAAATTAAAACATAATAGAGGGGAGGTTAAGGGGCTTGGGATGTTTTGGGTGTTCTTTTTTATTTTTATTTTTATTTTGGAGTAAGGAAAATGTTCTAAAATTGTTTGTGGTGATAAATGCACAGCTATATGACAATACTGTGAGCCACTGAATGCATATTTTGGATGATTATGGTATGAGAATATATCTTAATACATTTGCATTAAAATAGAGTTTATAAAATTTGCCCAAGTTTGCACATTAGGAGAAATGTTTGATTCCAGACCTTTCTTTACCAACCTACTTTTTTCCTAAGAGTCATCTGATGTATTCAAACATCTCTCATCTGCATTCATTTTGCATTTTCTCTTTTTGTTCTGTCCATTCTCTTCAGTTTTCCATATTTTCACAAAACTAGATGCTTATATCTCTATATTGTATTTCTTCTTTGCTTAAAATGAAGCTACATTTCTCCAAGGGCCTATCAAATCAAATCCAATATCCTAAGCAATGCACTCAATCCTTCCATAACTGGTTTCAATCTTGATTTTACAACACAGGCAGCAGCGTACTTTGGTAAAAGAGCAAGAGTTTAGTATAAGATTGCCTTGGATATAAATTATACATCTAGTATACACTAGTCTTGTAACCAACTGTGTAAATTTGTTTCAATTTTTAAATGATCTATCCTGCTATCTGCAGATTTTGTATAAAATTTTCCTTTGCAATTTTTTAGGAACAAATGTGATATGATATATAAAATGTAAGGCATAGGGTAAAAAGTTATTTAATAATTTTTTTTCTAGGCTTAGTTTCCACTTGAATTGTGCAACTTCTCTGACATTTATGATTATACATCAATATTTTTTCTTTCCTGCCCCACAATTTGCTAACTTCATTTCTGCTAAATAGGCTCTTTCTCAATTTTGACCTAGAAAAATCTCTTTATTTAAAATCTCTCTAAATAACATGGCTTCCAAGTAATGTTTCCTGATCTTCCCCAGGAAAGTTCTCTCTTCATCCTCTAAATCCAAATATTTATTACATCTTTTGCATTCTTCTCTATAAGATAGTTTTTTATTAGTCTATATAAAAGCAATAACAGGGTGGAACAGTAGTGCCTTGATAGGTTTTTGATTCCAAGTGCCTGCCCATGCAAAAAAGAAAAAAAAAGAAGAAAATTGTTTAGAAGTAATAGTCATTTCTTACCTAATACATTAGAAACTACAGGGAGCAGAAACCATATCTGAGATCTATAAAGTCCTATCATGTTTCTCATGGTGCCTTCCTTGTAATAAGAACTCAGTAAAAACTAGCTGAAGGTAATTCATGTGTCTCTTCATTCATTGAACATGATTCTGAAATTGTGATGCATTACATACTAAAGGTATTGGAAGTAATATATAGTGAAGTAGCTCTGTACTTCACACGCTAAAGTAACAAATGCCCTCTCCCTAATTTTCATTGGTCTTTATATTAATACTGATGCTTCTTATGATTACCAGTTCTTTTGACACTAATTTACCACTTGAAAGGAATGGCCTACCTTCCATGCTCCATTTCCTACATGCTTCTTCTTGAGCATTCTGCCATCTTTCTCATCCTCTCCTCCTTATAATTATCAACGTTGATAATTATCAACGTTGATAATTATTTCAACTTTTGTAGACAATTTGAGCAAGAAATATTTCCTCTAGTATTTTGACTTTTGTAGACAATTTGAACAAGAAGTGTTCCACCTTGTCCTTTCATGTAAATGTGAAATGGTTTCCATAATATGAATTCATGGTTTCCAAATCTCCTTGCCTGTGTTGAACTCTGGCTCAGTATGTCACTCAATTTCATAAAGAAAATTTATGATTGTATTATATTCTAGTACAATGACCATAGAAATACTATGACCTTTGAATTATTCTCTAACCTCTCTAAGCCTTGCTTTCCTCATCTTTAAAATGAGCATAATAATATCCTTCCTCCTTAATAATTTGATTGTGAGGAATAAATAAGATTTCAAACACAAAAGTTGTATAGTAACTTGTGGAGTTTCAATTATTATTATAAATGAGAATTCATCATCACAGTGAATTCTGCAAATGCTGAACTTGATATACATGCTGTCTTAGTGCAATGTCTTTCTAGTCATGTCAATAAAAACTGCTTTTTATCTTGATCAAGATTCTGATCTCCCATCCTCATACATGTCACTGGCTTTTTAGTCATTTCTGCAAGGACAGACTGTTTTTTACATTACATACTCTTCCTGTATTCCTAAACACTATTGATTAAGATAATGATATAAATATATCTCAAAATTTCATTGGCTTCACACAATAGTGCTTATGCTTTGATTATCTAAAATCCAATCAGTAGGGAGCAGGGATTGGGAAGGGTGGGGTGTGGTTGTCTGTTCCATGTGGCCATTCTCAGGCTGATGGATTTAATAAGGTCAAGGTATGTGTCAGTGCCTAATTGGAAGAATAAGAAAGAAAAGATGAAGAAGGCTTGCCAGAGTCCTATCCATTGGAGCCTGGAAGCTAACACACATCACTTCCACTCACATCCCATGGGTCTTATCTATTCACATGGCTCCCACTAGAGTCAGTGAGACCTGGTCCTTGGATACACAGTGACTTCACAGCATCATCTCAACACTAGGGAAGGGGGCATGATTCAGGGGTGTATAGTTATGTAGCCCTAGTATGCTACCTCTTAGCAAAGATCTTCACCCAGCTGCTTTTCTTTACTTCTGGTCACAGTCTGTAAAACACAGTCACTGATAGAGAACCTTTGCATAAATATATGATGCCTAAGATAACCACAATTATTTTGCCATTGATAAGATAAAATTTTGGTATTGTCTTGCATTAATCCCTTAAAGAACTTTGTACAACAACTCTTTCAAAACTTGTTCTTTGCATTCTAACCTTTATTTATACCTTTCTGCTCACACACCTATTAAATGATCCCTAGTATGTATGTGTCATAGAGAAAATTGAAAACATATGGCTGAAGTGATCTACACTTACCTTATTCCCCTCATCAGCAGACCTTTATTCTGTTTCTACTAATCAGCTTTTCTTAAGATGTGCTCTATAATGACTAGCCTCACAAGTATCTCCAAGGAAAAAAGAATTTGGGTATCTTTCCTATTTTGATTATTTGGCTATAATTGTATTGTTATCTACCCTATTTTCCATGAAAATCATTTGTATTTTACCATTTGTCTCATCATTCTCTCCTAACTCCCTTTCTATTTCTTCTGGCTCATCCATTTCAATCTCCCTGCAGAATGTTTGTCTTGATTTACTCCTTAAATTGACCTTTCACTGGTTTCTGTGTTTTACCCCTTTTTCCCCCTCCTTATTCTACAACTTTAAAATACCCAAGGGATACTTGGATATCAAGGAAATAAAATTTTGATTTTTGTTAAGTACTGGAGAGATATCCTAAACTGCAAAAATACCTATCCAACTTCCAGCTCAACTTTCCTACTATATAGACCTATTCCTACACAAAGGTGAATTCACTGAAAGTACAACTCATCATTTCTCTACTTCAACACTCAAAGAGACTCTATTTTTGAAGAATTTTATCTTTCCACTAAGCATATTAAGGAAACTAGTATAGTGCAAGTATAAGTTTTCCATATAATTAAAAGATCTTTAATTTTTAATGGTCATTAATTCTATCTGCAGTGTCTGTGTGTTCTTAAAGCTATGACATGGTACATGGAAAGACATGATAGAATTAGGAAACAAACTTTTGTCACTCTGTGGTTCTTCTGAAGCCTAAAACATGCACCTAGACGATGGTTCCAAGTACTTTTTTCAAAGCCCAACTATAGACTGCTTTGATGAATGAAGGCTAAAAACATCAGTTTAATTAGAATAAACCTGATCCTCGCTGCATAAATCTTTCTACTGCACTAAGCAAAACTATACAAACTCCTTTCATAGGCATCCCTGCAAAGATGCCACTTAAAAAAAATTAATATAGTTGCAAAGCACAAGGCCACATTTGTGACTTAATTTGCTTATTTTGATATATTATTTTTTAATCTCAATCAGCCCTTCTGAGCATAAAGAGATGGGCCAGTGAATTTTATTCAACAGATAACGTGTGTCAGCAACAAAATATTCAGCTATACTTTATTCGTAATGATGGTATGGGGCTGAAAAGAAATAGCATAAGCCTCACAGTGTGGATTGAGTTTATCACTTATCTGCATAATTTGCAAACTATATAAGTTTCTATGGAAGATACTGATGGAAGACATAAAATGTATCATATGTCGATTCTCTTTTGTGGCTATAATACCAATTTGAAGCATAAGATAGTTTACATGAAATATAGAAGCAACAAAAATCAAAGACCAAAAGTATTCATACTTCTCTTTGTAGTTTAAATGAGGATTCCCAAAAATTTCATATGCCCTGAAAATTGCTCCCCATTAAACTGAAAAGTCTCTTTATTAATTATATTACATTAAATAAAAATCAGAACAGAACTAGAAGAGAAGTTGGTGTCACTTTTTTAATATTTCCCAAAACAAACAAAAATAATTGTTTTTAGTGGTATTTTTTTCATAGTCTAATTTATTCTGTTTCTATGAAAGTTTAATGTTAGAATTTGCCTTACTCGTTTGTAGCTTTAAAAGATACAATATCAGTTATTTTTTTCTTTTCCCATGATTTTAAATTATTCAACTGGAAACATAAGCAATCATAATGACCCTCTCTTCACAGTGTAAACTATGTTTGACTAAGTTTAATGGAATTTAAACTCCTATTATCTCAGTAAACTATGAAGAGCATTCCTTCTCTATCATAATGTCAGTGCTGGAATCATGTCACAAAAGGTAAGCTCAGTCCCACCCCTGGCCCTGTGAATGTGGGCCCTCTGTAAATAAGATCTCTTAAAGATGTTACTGCAATGATGACGTGGCCTACCTGAATCAAGCTAGGCTTTAATTGGGATTGCTGGAGTTCTTTATAAGTAGAATGAAATTCAGACAGAGAGAGAGAGAGAAAGCCACGGGGAATGGCCAGAGCTGGAAGTCAATGGACCCTGGGAGAGAAAGCAGACACCACAATGCGCCTTGCCATGAGGACAGCATAGCCAAAGGCCAAGGCTTGCTGGAGCCAGCCCAAGAATGCTATAGTCTTCAGGGAGAAAACATCTCCTTGCTGATGCCTGGATTTTGGATTTCTTGAGTCAAAATCCACGAACTAATACAACCTCATTGTTTAAGTCAATCCACTATATGGTCTTTGTTTTAGCAGCCAAGAAATTAAAACACATAGATTTCTGTACTGTTAAGCCCTTTAAAAATAGGTGGTTTATTATTCATTATAGCATAAATTAAGTGCTATCTACAGTAAGTGACTATGAAGCTACTAAGTCTGAAAGATATTGGCAAGGCGGAATAACTTAGTGGAAGGGTCATCAGAGTTGGAGCTCAAAAGCTAAAGGATGATCAGAGTTAAATACATGTAATTTTGTAATTTTGGTCAATCTTTTAAACTTCTTGGTTTCACTTCACTCATCTGTGAAATGCGCATTATTAGAAACCTGCTGCTCTTCAGAGGAGAGAAGATTTCTTGGGTACCTGAATGTGAAAACAGCACGTGTTGACCTTGAATTATTTTATATGTCTTAGTTATTGGATTTAGTATTTGCTTGCTTATTGTCTAACAATAACAATTGGCCTTTTCAAAGCTTTCCACTCTTGCTATATGAAAATGCTGCGAGTGTATATTTTAAACATCGACAGGGGCTTGATAACACGTTAAGTATTTTTTATTCTTCTGTATTCTTTTATGTATCCTCCCACTGCTCCTGCCTGCTCCCCTTCTACCAACGACCTTGCTAACAGTGGACAATGAATGGCACCTGTCATGTGAGTGGCTTTTAGAAAAAATATAAAAAAAAGTCAAGACTTAAACTTATAATATCACAAAAGCATTGCATATCTTAGGGCAGTTATATGAAATTCATATTAAATTGTGGAGGAATGCAAGTTTTTGGTATTTAAAAAATCTCTACTAAGCAAAGAATATGAAATATCTGTACAACTATCTTTTAGCATTACATGTAACAATATTTAAACATGGTAAAAAAAGGATTAAGATCCATTTCAAATGGTAGGTGGTTGAGCAATTGTAGTATAAATAAGTCTATAATTCTAGATAGTGAATTTTTGCAGTTTCCTGGCCTATTAATTTATCTTCCACATTTTCTAAATATCTACATTGTCTTTGAGTTTTCACTTAATAAAACTCCCAAATTTTTCTAAAAGTTAAATTTAAATTAAATGTAATAAAATATATCTTTGAACTAATCCTTGTAAACCATTATCATATTTAATGAATTAATCCTTGTAAACCATTTTCATATCTAATGCTAGATTATAAAAAGATTCAGAAAAAGTAAGATGACTATTAAAACACATTTAATTTCTCATTTACATGTACTTTAAATTTAATGTGGTGAATATCGAAAGTCTGATATACCAAGAAATTGTATTTTATTGGATTAGTTTTTATAGATAGAAAATGCATGTGAAGTTGAAAGCTTAATATTTGCAACGTAATTTAGTCTTCTTTTATTCATTAAGAGTCTAGATTGGAGTTTTATAAGCTATTATATTCTATTCTAAGTGATACTTTATATTTAATGTAAGAAATATTATGTCAATGATGCTATGGGAGAAAAACCTTAGAAACCAAACATTTAGATATTTCATATTCATAAAGAAGAGAAATATATTAACATGATAGATTTTTTAAAGGAATGACCAAAATAAAGTAATGCAAATTAGCAAATTCCAGAACATCTTTTGATTAAGTTACTGAAACTTAAGAAAATAATTCTATAAGCATCCAGATGATCTAAATTCAGATTGCCAAATTATCTAAATAGGAAAAAAAAGAATCAATTGATTAATTATGGACTTCTCCTGTCCACATTAGAAGCACAACCACCAAAGCATCAATAGATTCTAACGTGATGGTGAACGCCTGCAGTCCAAGACATTCCTCTGCCTCAACAATCTTGTTCACAATTTAAATTGGGTTTCATGTTTTGACATGAGATGGACATATTTCTACAACTGAATCTTAATATTCAAATTTCACTTCATCACACTTTTTATTCAATTTGTTTTCCCCATATAGGCAGGAGATTTATAGAATTATGTTGAACAACCCCCAAAATATGGACTTTAAAGTAAATCCAATATAAAAAGACAATCAATTGAAAAATTGATCCAATAAATGGTCCAGAAGATCAAGTGCTAGAAATACCTTAGCTTTAAGTCAAAAATCTAAATGACTTGAAAAATTAGGTATAATTGTTCTATTTTTCCCTATGAATAAATTCTAGATTCACCAGTATTTTTTCTATTCAATCAGTAGTGTCTATTTTTCTAGCACACAAGATTTCAAGTATTTGCCACCATTAGTGCCTTGATATCCCCTCTTCCATTTCCTTTCAATCCATCCTTGATTTCATCCTGACATAGGATAAAGCATTTAGAAAACATTTGCTTTTTTCCCTTCCCCTTCTGCAGCTTTTCTTTCCCTTCTCCCTATGATAGGTTTACAATCATCAAGGGTCTTTGAAAGGAAAAATGACAGAAATATATATTTTTATATATTTAGGAAAATGTGAATTGATATAAGGAGGTAGTTATAAGAAAACATTGGGAGGGTTTAGATGTGGATGGGGTGGTGGGACTCAAGACTCATTCTGCTGTTGCTTGTGCACCTGCCTCATGAAGCCCTTAAATATAGGTGATTTGAATCTTTGAATTTCAAGTCGAGCTGCTGCTGTTATAGCAGGAGGTCTCTCAACAATCAATTTTTGTGCCTCTATTTGCAAACAGAAATATCCAGAACGGCACAAAACAAAATCTGTTGCATAAACCTGTATTAGCGAATCCATTTGATGGACATTTATTGGTGTCCAGACTGTTGCAAAGGAGGATGAGATGTTTTAGTTTGTTTTATCTATTCAGCCTCTGTAGGATATGAAAACCTACTCTAAAGAAGTAAAAGTGAGGCTGTTAACTGATTATATGCAGCACAGTACAGCCTGTGGCTACTCAACATTTATAAATGCCTATCTCTCCATTCCTAAATGGTAACGCAAAAGCAATGGCAAGGGTGGGCCACAGTGGCTCAGCGGCAGAGTTCTCAGCTGCCATGCCGGAGACCCGGGTTCAATTCCTGGTGCTTGTCCATGCACTCACACAAAAAAGCAATGGCAGCATCATCGTGCATGTTCTGTTTAAGGAAACAAAATATTGCTAAGTGTCTCACCAAAATGGATGACCAGAATCACATCACTCCTTGTGATTCTCCGTGTGAGATTTAGTCCCCTTCTAGTTAGTTAAAATCCCATCCAAACATTCTATAACCTATGGGCTAAATTATATAATTAACCACCCATAGCAGTTTCTATATGAAAGAGCTTGTGAAAGACATAAGGAGAAAAATATTTGGCATATATATATATAATAGGTACAGATAGAACAAGGTAAAAAATATCAATAGCTATTATTCAGTTTTGTAATTCACTTTGTCTTACTTGTAGCGGTCTTCTTTTTCTGTATATTTCCGTTTCCCTTAGTTCTGAAACACCTTCTTTGGTTGGTCAGCGATTTTCACCTCAGGGTTGGGGCGATTCAAACTTTTACCCCTGAAATATCTAAGTCTTGGGGTTCCTGCCTGGGTGCTTCACTGCAGTTAGTAATTAAATTTTCCCACTGGGTGTGGCAGTACCCAGAGAATCCCAAAGAAGTTCCTGGATATCAAGTATATTCCTACTACCCAGTCCTATTTCCTAATAATCAGAAATAATTGTACCAGTTAACTCGTCCTCTTTTTAGCCTATTTTGTCCAATGGTATGAGAAGGCTTGATTGTCTGGGGTGGGGAGAGCAACTTCAATGCCTAAGTTAATGGAAATATTGTGTCCTCTAATGGAAGAATCTACGGGCAACTATTAAGAGCTCTAAACGAACAAAGTCTGAAAATGCAGGATGGGAAGCAAACATTTTGAAGTGAGTTATTAGGTATAATGGAGGAAAGAACCAATCCCAAATCCACCCCTTCGTTCCCAGATCCATGCATGATAGCCATAGCACTATATATACTTTGTTGATTTAGAACATACACCACAACCTTTAAAAAAGTACCCAGTCTTGTATGGCATGGTCTCCTAGCTGGAATTGTAAATGAGTCTTCTAAAATTGCATTCCAACATTTTAGCAGGCCAGCAATATCTCTGTAAATCAATTATAGCTGGAAATAAAAAAAGGAGAGGAGGAAAATCATTTTATTTTATAACAGATGCTGAAAAGTCATTTGATAACTGAACAGAGTCTGCCTAATAAAAACTCTTTAGTCTCACTGGACTAGAAATACTGATGAAATGAAATATTTGGCCCTAATTCATGATTTAGACAATGATGCCCACTCTCGCCATTACTGTTTAAGATTACTTTAAGGGATTTTGCAAATTGGGTAAGAGATGAAAATGAAGTGACTTACATAAACTCCAGAATCATATTGTTTTGCTACTGAAAAGATGAATACTTAGAAAAATCCCACCAAGTCTTTAGTTAAAAAATAAATAAGAAAAAAAAAAAGGAAAACCTTGAATTTATAAGCAAATTTGTTAGGGTGGCTAGACAGAGGACAATTTTCTTCATTTTAGCCCTAAATATTAGAAGTGGAATAAGAAAAATATCCTTATTTGGCAAGCATTAAATTAAGATAATAAAATACTTAAGAAAATACATAGGGAAGACACCATATCTATGCAAAACAAATTTATGAAGTCACTGACAATAATATCTAAACACATGCAAACATAAACTAGTACTTGGATATCATCATAAAAGTAACAATTCTCCCACAATTAGAATGGACATTTAATATAGTCCTGGTTTATTGAAAAAGAAATTATCATGGAATTAAATAAAATTATCTCATGGATCATTTTGGTTCATGTTCACTTGGGAAAATCCCGGGATAAGGATTTGAGTGCAAGTGGTTTATTTACCAGATGATTTTTAAAAGTAAGAATAAAGGTAGAGAGAGAACAAGGAAAGGAAAGAAAACTAAAACACATGAAAGTGCACCATCGTTTTCTCTGCTTGTTCTTCTGGAGCTTCCTGAGAAATGTGCAGAATATTTCCCAGAATTTGGCACCTTGGGACTGGGAGGCTAAGGTGTTTTTTCTGCCAGTTTTCTTATCTAGTTCAAGGATGCTTCAGGGGTGTTAATTCAGGACTGCATTTGCTCTTGGGGCAAAAACCCTAGAGCTGAAGGTGGACTATTTCCAAGTGATAACTTGACTTTGTTGAGGATGCTGGCAGTGATAGGCAAGTTTGGTTTCTCAAGGAATTATCCAAAGTTGATGCTGCTGAAATTAGAGGTGGCCAAGGGGAAGTGAAAGAACATAGCAAAAATGTCTATAACACCATTCGAATAGAAAAGACATGATAAAACTATGAAAAAAAGTGATTAGAGATATTTTTACAAAGCTATTAAACTATAAGGTGATACCATAATTAAATTAATTTAGCACTGGGAGAATGGTTACTTTTGCCTAAGCTGCTATGACAAATACCACAAAGTAGGTTGACTTAAACCATAGGTATTTATTGGCTCACGGTTTCAGAGACCACAAGTCCAAACCACAGCATTGGCTAGAAGGCTGGCTTCCTCTAAGAGTCAGTAGTTTTTCTGACCAGCCCTCAGTCCTTGGATTCCTTGGCTTTCTAGTCACATGGCGAAGTCCTCTCCTTTCTCTGCTAGGTTCCCACTGACTTCTGGCTCCCAGATCCTCCCCATGGAGTTCTCTCTGTGTGTCAGAATTTCTTCTGCTTATAGAAGACTCTAGGTCAGGCACAATCCCATTCAATTGTACCACACTCAGCAAATAAAACATCTTCAAGAGATCCTACTTCCAATATATTCACATCCACAGGAATGCACACCAAGGCCAAGAACATGTCTAAACTGGGGCACATAATCCAATCTACCATACATAAGATTAAACAGAATGGAACAGAGCAAAGAAGCCTGAATTAAATCCCAAAATATGACAGGGAAATGTATGTGAATATGTAAATTTTCATTCAATGGAACCTAATGGGTACTTTCATTAAAAGTATTAGACACAAGATATTCATAAGGAAGGAAAAAAAATAGTTATGCAGCTTTTACCATATTTAAAAATAAAACCCAGAGAGATGAAAAACCTAAAAATTAAGTAACAAAAGATACTTTTCGTGGGGTGCAAGAATAGTTCAGTGGTAGAATTCTCACCTGCCATGCGGGACACCCAGATTCGATTCCTGGTCCAGGCACATTCCATCCCCCCAAAAAAACAAATAAAGCAAGCAAAACAAACAAACCAAAAAAAAAATTCAACAAATGGTGCTGTACTAACGGGATACCCACATGAAGAAGCAATGAAATGTGACACCCCCATGCAGCATATATATATTAAAAAAAAAGCTTTCCGAATCTTGAAAGGAAATATAGGAAACTATATCAGTTATTTGAGCATAGAACAGTTTTTTTCTAAGCAAGCAAAATTAGAAATTAAGAAACTATTAAAAGAATAGATGTTTGTTGGTAAAAGATATTATAAATGAAGTCAATGAACAACAAAATTAAAAATAAGTATCAGAAAAGAGATATAAAAATTAATTTCCATAATGTCCAAATTAAATTTTATAGATTAATAAGAGAAAAACTTGAGATAATAAAAAATGGCAAATAGATAAAAAGGTATTAAAAAGCTGAAAATATTAAAAGCTCAATAAAAAATGAAAAGATGTTCAATTTCAAGAGTATTCAGAGATACCAATTATAGTTACATTTCAATATTTTAATAGTTGACAAATACATATATAAAGTAAAAATCACTCATCAATTCCATTTGCAAATGTGTCAATTACAAAGTAGTTAAATAAAATAATGTGTATCCCTACATTGTTTCAAGTAAGAAGTGGCAATGAAGTGAAAAGCAATAGCAAAATAAATTTGGAATAAACTGCAAATTGAACATGCATTACTATTAAAAAGAAGGAATTAAAACTGGAAAGAATTCCCCAAGTTAGAAAAGCAAGATTCAAATTAAAAATTATAAAGAAATAAAGCTAGTTTTCTGCTCCTTTTTTTACATGAAAGCAGAGGGAAGGAATGAAGGAAAAATGGAAAAGCGGGAGGAAGAAAAAGAGGAGAGGTTGAATATCTAAAAATAATTTAAAAGGACATAAGTGAATTATATTTTTATTTGGTGAGCCTTTCTTTTTATAATATGATATCAACAAATTGTAAAGGAAATTATTATGTGAAAACTCACATGACCTTGTTTGGGCTCCTACCACCCTGCTCCTAAATGATGGCCCCTTCTCCTGTGTGCTGCATTTACTTCCATAAAATTCTAAGTGAAATTTATTCTAGGTGTAACTTAAGGTGTTTTTCTTTAATATCACAAAAAATGTCAGTAAGCATTGCAATAGATTTTATAAACATTTATAACTTTTATGAACGTTACCTGAGTTACTGACCCCATATTCTAGTGATTTCTCTGACTGCTGCTTGCCATAACCGGACTATGAGAATTATAATAAATTGTTGACAAACTCTATTTTTAAGGATTTATTTGTATTTATATTAATAACTTTTAATAAGAAGCAGTCAAAATGAAATCAAAACAAAATAATAAGCAGACTATGAACTGATGATGACTGGTTTTTGTTACCTTTTCATAAGGAACTCTTCTAATAATAATGCAGGGAAATGTTATTGGCAGTGACATTTTTTACCAATACTTTTAGCTGATGAACCATAATTGTGGACCCACGTCCATCCTGAGAAATTGCTGGGCTATGCTGGTTCTCCTCACAGTCTAGAGCGCTAGAGAATCCTGCATCTGCCTGTGCGGCTGCTGGGAAATCAGGGGAGGGCGCAACCCAGTCAGGCAGGCAGAGGTCTGTGCATCCCTGCATAGGGAGCTCTGCTCACTGAAAGCTTGAGTCCCTTTGTCCCTTATAGGCATTCTTTTATCACCAAGCTTACAACAGAGAGATGAGAGCGTGAAGAGGCCCCTTTTTAGAATTCGGTTTTCAGTGCAGCTGTGTACCGATTTAAAAATCATTCTTTGATTTTTCAATTTACTTTCCTCTGAGGCTGATAATGCTTGAGGGTTGTGCTGAAGAGAGATTAGAGTCAGGTAATGGAAATGGCAGAAGAAGTGACACTTGTTTTCTGCTGGAGTCAATATGAAATATCATCCTACCTTGATGAATAGAAACCTGATATGCTAAGAAATACAGAAATATGACAAAATGTAAATTGAATGGTCCTTTCATAGTCAAAGGAAAATTCAAGTTAGGTTTAGAACTGGACTGTTTCCAGATGCAACTGAATGACAAGGCCTGTGTGTCCCAAAAGAAATATTTGTATCGACAGAAAAAAAGGAACAAGGCCAGTATCTTTATTTCTTTTCAAAGCTGAATGGTAAAACTTTTTGAAGCTAATTATTTTTATGCACCTTAACATTACTGTAGCATTTCCCAAGCTGTGCTCTGAGGAATTTTATTTTCTGAGAAATGTTGCAAGAAGCCTTTAGTCACAAATTACCAAAATATTTTTTTCCAATGCTTGTAACATATTTTTTTTCTCATTATTTGTGTCCAACGTATTTACTGGTCCATTAATTACAAGATAAGCAGCCCTCTGGGAATTTCAGAGTCAAATGAGAGTTGGAGAGATGGCCTACTTCTCTGAGGCCAGATATTTTGATAAGCATAATAATAAAAGCAGCTGTGCTGCTTTGGAGATGTTATGTACCCCAGAAAATGCTATGTTCTTTTAATCCATTCCTGTGGGTGCAGATTTATTGTGGATGGGACCTTTTGATTAGTTTATTTCAATTAAGATGTGACCCACCCAATTCAAAATTGGTCTTCATTTCTTACTGGAGTCCTTCGTGAGAGGATAAGTGAATTTGAAAAAATAAACAAAAAAGCAGAAAACTCAGAGAGAAACACCCAGAGAAGTTTGGAGAGAGTTTAGAGAGAGAAAAGCCCCAGAGGAGCTGTGAGAGGACCTACAGACTTCTGCTGGCACCAGAGATGAAAACAGTGAAATCCGGGAGTGCAGGACCAGCGGAAGCCTGCCATGTAGCTTTCCATGTGACAAAGGTGTCCCAGATGCTGGCAGCTTTCCTTCAGAGTCCAGGTATCATCCTGTTGATGCCTTATTTTGGACATCATCATGGCCTAAGAACCGTAAATTATAAGTTGGTAATCCCCATTGTAAAAACCAACCCATTTGTGCTATATTGCATCATGGCAGCATTAGCAACCTCAAACAGCAGCTAACACACTTATTTTGCACTCACTGTATGTACTAATTCCTTTCATCCTCAAGACACATGCAACCATCTCCATTTTATCAAAAGGTAAAGCAATTTACCCCTTAGCATAACAGCTGTTGTTCAGTTGCAGCTGGTAAATTGATTTTAATCGTCAGCCTCTATCCATGCTCTTCAGCAGCACAGATTCATGGATGCTTTGTCTCATCAACACCTGTGAATCGCTCTATCTGTGATTTATGTCAAGTATTTGATGGTGACTGCATTACCAATTTTATCATGCAGACTGCAAAATCCATTCCTTATGTATTTTTAATTGAAAATGGGAAGTTTTTAACGAGTAAATGAATGTCTCAAAATTTACCTTGGTAAAATAAAAAAAAAATTCAGACTATTGGCATTCTATTTTTTTTACATTATTTTTTTATAATAAAGTAGGAAGTGTGTGAGCCTAAAATAAGTACATTTGCAACCACAGTCAGATCATGTTGATCAGCTATGTAATAGCATGAGAATCTGATTAGCAGTAAATTGCAAATTCCTAAGAAACATTATTTTATTTCTAAAAAAGAAATTAAAAGATGTGCTTTGAATTATCTTGAAACGTTAGCAGTAACAAATGCATTTTGTCATTTTAAGCTTCTTATTTAGAAATTACAGGAGAACTTGCAACGATTTATACAGAAAGTCTGTTCAATCTTGAAGTTGTGAAGATTGAGCAGACATTCTGTATGTACTTTTACTCAGCATCTTCTATTATTAACAATCAGCAAAATCATAGTACTATTATCAAAATTAAGAAATTAAAATTAATGCAATACAGTACTATAAACTATCGACCCTGTCGTTTCTTTCTCAAGTCTTCCTACTACTGTTCTTTTTCTACTCCAGGATCCAACTCAGGGTCCCATATTGCATTTAGCAGCCAAGTTACCTCCAATCTGTCACTGTTTCCCTGTACTTTCTTGACTTTCAAGACATTGACACTTGTGAAAAGTGCTTGTCAGTTATTTTATAGAATGCCTCTCAACTTGGGTCTGTCTGATGTCTCATTATTAGATTGAGGTTATACATTTTGGAAACCCAATGGAAGTAACGTGCCCTTCTCATAGTGTCATATTAGGGATTCAAGGTAAACTTCCTATTATTTTCTTTTTCAATTAGCTATTCTTGTGGAGGCAACACTCTGACATTGCGTTTATCTGGATTTTCTACAAATTTTCACCTACAAGCTTCAGAATTCATCCATGGATCTTTTCGGCAGCAATCATTACTGTGGTAAAAATGTTAATGATAATCTTTTATTTCTTTCATCCTTCTGCATTTATTGTCTGAATTTCTTCTATAAAAAAAGAATTGCCCCTCTTCTATATATTTATTTATTTATGTTAGTATGGACTTATGGATATTTATTTTATTCTACGGGTGTTTTATAACACTCTTATTTTATAACACTATCATTTATTTTGTTCTGCAAATTGTTCCAGCTTTGGCCATTGTGACCATTTGATCAAGTTGGGAACAAACTTACGGGTGTTTGCTTGATTCTATGGGTATTTTATATTTTATAATACTACCATCATTTATGTTGTTGCACAAATTGTTCCAGCTTTGACTACTGGGAGCTATTTCAGCCCGTGAATCAGGCAATTCTCCAAAGGGTCTTGGTCCTTTTGTTCAAGAATGGTATTTGGAAACCAGTATCTGGGTGCTAGGTGTGCTTGTTGCTACACGGGTGCCAATGCATCTAAGCTCTCTCAATGGACAGAGATATGAAATGTGTGAGGGGTTGTGTGCGTGTGCGTGTGTGTGTGTGTGTATGTATAAAGCATAGTTTTATACTGATATTTTGCATTTCAGTTCAACATCATAAGACTAATTCTAGTCTCTCCCTTTTCTGTAAGTATAAGTTTTTCTCTAGCACTGAGAATTCTAGCTCTCCTTCTCTATAATATATTTACTCAATCAATTGTTGAACCCTAGGATCAACATAAAGTTGTCTCAGAATCGTTAACCTATACCCTTGTGAGAAACAAATTTCCTAACTAGAGTAATGTATGTTTGCACAATTCTTTTTCATCTTTAGTCTTCTGTTGTCCTATCAAAATGCCGTTTTCCAATGTTATGTAAGCTAGATTTGTCTTCCTCTTTTCCTTCCATGTGCCTATGTTATTCATTTGTCACACATCTGCATTGTAGTACATGTTGATTACCCACACATTCTGGTTGGCTTTTTCATAACTTAGATACAGTAAAACTTACTTCTTTGGTGTACGATCTATGAGTTTTGGCAACCGATTAGAGTTATGTACCCACCAGCACAGTCCCATTGCCCCAAATATTTTCTTGTGCTGCCCAGTTGCAGTTAAATTTTTACTCTCCAAAACTAATTCCTAATAACTATTTATCTGTTTTGATGATTATATCTTTTCAGACTCTCATCTAAATAAACTAGCATAAAATGTAACACTTTAAGACCACCTTCTTTTACTTAGAAACATGCTTTTAAGGTATAGTCATTTTATGTGAATCAATAGTTCATTTCTTTTTATTGTTGAGAAAAATTGAATGACACTAGCTAGTTTAAAGACTTACAATAAAATTATGTAATCAAGAGAGTGTATTTTAGTGAAATAACTAAAATGTGGATAAATAAAACAGACGAGAGAGGCCAGAAACATACCCATGAAGTATAGGTAACTGATTTTTGACAAAGATGCTAAACAAGTCAAAAGAAAAAGGACAGGCTTTCTAGAAAAAAGGAAGTGAAAAAATTGAGCTGCCAAAAGGAAGAGAAAAAAACAAACAAAAGCACCTTGACTGATAAATGTATAAAACTTCTAAAAGAAAACCTTTACCACTTTGGATGAGGCAATGTGGCTTTAGATATGGCACCAAAAACATGACCATAAAAGAAAAAAAAAAAAGAATAATGTGAACCTTGTTAGAATAACATTGTTAAGAGAATGAAAAGACGAACTGAAGACTGGGAGAAAATATATATAGTCACATTTATAAATAAGGAATTGAATCCAGAGTATTTAAATAACTCTGTATCTTAACAATAAAATTATAAATCAATTACTGACAGAAACATGAAGAGATGTTTCACTGAAGAGGGTACACTACAAATAAGCATACAAAAAGATACTCAACATCATTAATCATTGGGAAAATGCCAATTAAAATCACATCAAGATACCACTACAAACTCATCAGAATGTCTAAAACTAAAATAGAAAATAAAATGGAATAGAAAAGAATAGAATAGACCTGATGATAGCAAATACTGTCAAGGAAGTAGAATAGCTGAAGCTCTCATAAATGACTGGCAATTTGGAAGGCAGTTTGGCAGTTTCTTGATCTATTTTTAAAATATGTTTTTGACTAATTATAAAAAATTGAATGACATTAAAATTTTTTTGCACACATTAATTTATATGAAACTTGTTTTCATTGCAAAGTAAAATCCATCATGCTTCATTTCTCAAGTTCGTGTTATATGTATATAGTGTTATCTTAAAATGTTTCTTCAAATAGTGCTTTTTAAAAGCCAGCAAGAAATAGAGTCTGACTTATGTGTGAGACCGAACATCTCCTATATACGGAACCACAGAGGCAGTTACAGTGATGATGTCAACAGGGCATTAGCACACACTTAGGCCATACCACTGAGGGACTTATTGAGAAGGTTCTCAAGTTAATAAATTAAAAAGCCATATGCAAAGCATGCAAATTCTCAATGATTATCTTCTTCTGGAAGCTATAAACCTGAATACATAACCTACTTTTTTCCACAAATTTTGTTAGTACAAAATATGGAAACAAAAATAATAGTAGCTTTTCTGTATCATTCCTTGCCCCATTCAACAAAATCGATAAATATCAATGGAAAATAATGTATTTGAAATGAGTTCGTGAATCAGCCGTGAAATGCTAGGAAGCATTATGTACATTCTCCTTTGGAAGTAAAAATTACTGTCAAAGTTAAGTGATGATCCAATACTGTAAATGTATATCAAAGTGAAGTGTAAGCATGGTTGAAAGAGGAAAGCCAGCATTGTGTATGTCACCAGAAGGAAAGCTTGAGGATTAAAACTGGGACTGTATAACTTGGCAAAACCAAGTGGCCAGTGATGGTGGTTAATTGCATAAATAGAAGAATGTTCTTACATGAATTAGAACGAATGTACATCACTATCACAAGGTTTTAATAATACAATATTATATGGGAAAAACAAAATTAATGTAAACTAAGTTCTATAGTTAGCAGTAATACTGTAATATCTTTCATTAATTGTAACAAAGGTACTATAGCAAAACTAAATGTCAATAATAGGGGAAAATAAGGAGTGCGATATTTTTTCCTTTGGAAAAAATGAGCATGTTCTCTTATTGACTGCAGCGTTGAATGCATAATTATCTGATTATATCAAGAGCCATTGATTGCACACTTAGGATGAATTGTATCATGTGAATAAAATTGTTTTTTAAAAAATTGGCGTTTAAAAATAACAAAGTAAGGTGGCAAAGAAAGTAAGGCAACAGGTAAGTAGAAAAATGTTAACCTAGGTTCTGATATATTGGGTACATTTATTCTTTTAATAAATACCAGTAAGTTCCACACTTTAAATTGTCTTTGGGCCCTGCATTAAATATATGGTAAATGAATTTTAAAACACAAATACCAAAATTATAGAAATAATACACATTTATTTTTTTAATTAGGAGACTAAAAGAAAAACAAATAGTCCCTAACTTTGACATCCAAAGATAAAAAAACTTTGAATATATCTAGAATTCTTCTATGTATACTAAACAGTACAAAATGAAGAGCATTTTATAATACTCTATTATTTGTGTTCTTCATATAATTTATCACACATCTCTCCAAGTTAACAAATTGATATCACTGCATTGTAGTGTACAGATATCCTATATTCACCTAAGTTTCCCCATTTTGGGAGTTACTTATGTTGTTTCCAATTCTCCATTTTTATAAATAATCTATAATAAAGATATACCTTTGTGAAAAAAGCTAAGTGATGATCAATTTTTCCTTTAGATCAGTAGTTTTCAAACTTTAGTGTGTCAGAATCATCCAGAAGGCCTATTAAAACAGAGATAGCTTGGCATTACCCTCAGAGCTTCTGCTTCAGTAGATACGGAGTGGGGCCTAGAAATTTACATTTCTCACAATTTACGGGTGAAATAGGCCACGTGTTCTGGGGACCAGAGTTTAAGAGCCACCATGCTAATCATTATAAGCAAGGTATCAGACTATACTCACTTTTTTTTCCTTCCCTGGTATAGATATCCATTCCTAAATGGATATCCTAACAATTTATTTTTTTTTAAATGAGTCATAGCTGCTATGTTCCCAGAAATATATATTGTTTTACCATTCTTTTTGTGCTGTTGCTGATATTGTTGCTTGCTTGATTTTTTTCCCCTAGAGATATTGTTTCCCTCTTCATATCACTTGCAGAAGAAAATTGGCATTAATGAATGCAGAAATGTTTGCAGCTAGTTCAAAAATTATTAAATGTTAATGATTTTTTAAAAAAATATTACTATAGCATTTTACTTTGAGACATCATAATTGCCATATAGAAATTGGCACAGGCGATATTTTGATTTGGACAGAACAATAACATTATGTTAAAGGTCAAATTAACTCTCTCCTAGGTATAATCTTAAATTCACCATTGTCACCTCAGAGGATGGCGATTAAATTGTAGAGATTTGAGGGTATGGTTTAAATGTTTAGTGACCACCTTGCAAATGGAAGAAGGCAGATGTTGGATTACGCAGACTCATTTTTAAATCTCAGCTATTTCACTTAGTAGCTCTATGAGATTGAGGACTGTATTTAATTTCTTTGAAACTCACTGTCCCCATCTATGAAATCAGGGTCATCATATTTAGTTCATAGCATGTCTGTGAATATTAAAGACCTTAGAGTACATTAGAAAATGATGCTTCCTTACTTTTATGCACTAGCTCATAGGGACATTTATACATGTCAAGGTCATAAAGATTTTATTCACAGTTCATAGAGTTGTTAAAATAAATGAGATAATGCATACAAAATATCTAATACATGAAAGGTAGCCTAGGAAATATTTTCAATGAATGTTTATTTGAGTCATGAAATTCACCTGCATAAGCCCAATGTTTTCATTTTTAAAATCGTAAATGAAGGGTGCACGGGTGGTTCAGTGGTAGAATGTTCACGTTCTATGCAGGAGATGCAGGTTCAATTTCCAGACCATTCATCCCCCCCCAAAAAAATTGTAAATACTTATATTAAAGCTTAGTAATGTTGATCCACATAAAAGCACGGAAATTGTAAGTCACAGCTACTGCTTTTGAGGCCACACTTAGCACATTACAGGAGGTTGTGGCGGTTTGGAGTTACACATAACAGAAAAACATATTCTTAATCTTAATTCATTCCTGTGGGTGAGAATCCATTGTAAATGAAACCTTTTGAAGATGGTATTTTTGTTAAAGTATGGCCAACTGAATCAGGCTGAACTTTAATCCAGATTATTGGAATCCTTTATAAACAGAATGAAATTCAGGCATTAGAAAGAAAGTCAAGAGACTTTAGAAGTTAGAAGTTAATGGAATTTGGAAAAGAGAAACTATCACCAAGGACCACAAGTAACCCCATTAATACCAGTCTTCAGGGAGAAAGCATTACCTTGCTGACACCTTGGTTTTCATCTCAAGACTGTGAGCCAATAAATTCCCATTGTTTAAACTGATCCATGCTATGGTATTTGTTTTAGCAGCTGGGAAACTAATGTGGTGGTCATTATACATTTATAGAAAAAAAGAATTGATGAATGAATGATTAAATATGTGGATATGTCTAGTCCAGTTCTAGAATTTAATAAATATTCAATAAGTTTTGTTACTTCTTTTCTTATAATTGTAGTAAAAACAGGCCCATATTTATAATAAAATATTTAAAATAAGATGTTGATAATAAGATTATCAGTCTTCTTTTGTTTTTTAATGTAAATAAATTTGATTTTCTGTTTAAATGCTCCTTATTATAACTGAAAGAAGGAAAAAATATGTGCAACAAAGCATTTGAAATTTTAAAAAACTACAACAACTGAATTGTATGGTATTCTATAAAATTGATTGAGTGAAGTGAATTATAAGTGACAATTGAACAAAAAACAATATATTGCTGACAATACTTTGGGAATTCTTATAACCATGTTGTACTGATCTAAGAGTTAATTAATTTTAGGTGTGTTGAATCAGATCTTTTGTTGCTTCTTTTCATATTCATATTTTGGGTATTTCTAAGTAAATTCTAATAAAATATTTTATAGACTTTTGCTACTAGAGGGTTTAACATCTATGATATTAAATCTGTTGATTCATGGACTACTTTCCATTAGAGCAAGGCCAATTGCCACCACAACCCCTGGAGGAACAGGGAATACTAGGAAGATACAGGAACTGAGATCCGCTTACCTGGGATTGAAACCACTGGTGTATTAAACTGATAGGAATACTTAAATGGAGATTTTGATGAATTGCTGGAGGCTGTGCTGATTAGCATGACTGCTAGATATTCCTGTGTGGTATATCTTAAGAGCCCACACACCCCTTGGGCTTTTTTCCAGGGCCCCATCCAGTTTCTCACAGTGGGGAGGGAAAAAAATAATTGTCGTGAAGTACTCATAGAGTCTCCTTTGTAGAAAAGACTCAAGGGAAAGGGCTTTGCCCGGGTGCAATTCCGAAAATTTATATGAGCTAGAAGAAAGCAATCCTTTCCCACACTACCCCCTCCAGCCTATCACACTCACCTGAGGGAGGGAAATAAAACCATAATCAACAGGGAACAGGGCTTCAAAGAAACAGATTAAGATTGCTGCATCCAAGGAAGGGTTTAGTAGGCAGGGGAGAAATGCTATAATGCTGGAGGAGGGACAGAAACTTTAGTGAAGGCCTCTGCAAATACAGAACCACTAAAAACGGGGACTTAATAGAAAAATTATATGGAGGTCCTCCTCTCTTAAACCCTACCTCCCAGCCAATGGGGCTGCAATGTTATAACAGTGGATTGCAGGTGAAAGAGCAGCAACACATTGGCTCTATCTGAGGAGCAGTACATAGGGAAAACCCAAAGCCAGAAGGGGAGACTCTGAAAAGAGCACTAAAGGAATTTGAATTGTTTTGTACTTATAAT
Source organism: Tamandua tetradactyla (assembly GCF_023851605.1). NCBI lineage: Eukaryota > Metazoa > Chordata > Mammalia > Pilosa > Myrmecophagidae > Tamandua > Tamandua tetradactyla. The sequence goes on along the minus strand of NC_135328.1, from coordinate 85,331,409 downwards.
AACAGCAAACATATTGAAACTACAAAAAAAAAAAAAAAAAAGAGAGAGAGAGAAAAAAATTTTTGAAAAGGCCAGTGAAATAAAGTACCTTGTTTATGTAAGAACAAGTTTTAGAATTATAGCAGACATCTTGTAAGGAAACATGCAAGATAAAAGTAGAGTAAAATATTTAAAGAAATGAAAGGAAAAATCTCCCCAAACTACAATTTTATAGGCAGCAAAATTATCTTTCATAGATGAAGGGGAAATAAAATATTTCTCGGACAAACAAAAACTGAAGGAATCTATTTCCAATAGACTTGCCCTGTAAGAAATATTAGAAGTTGTTCTTTGGGCAGTATAAACGCGATATAGGTCAGACACTTGAATATGTATTTTAAAAGGAAGTGTATTGGAGAAGGAATAGACAAAGGTAGAATAAAGCATTTATATTCTCTTTTCTGAATTGATCTAAAATATTATTATTAATTTAAAAGAATAATAATAGCAATGTATTGGCCATTATAGCAGAGGGATAAATGAAAATAATGACAGCAATGTGCAATAGATGGGAGGGAAGAATTAGTAGCACTCTATTTTAATTTACTTGCATCACACATGAAACCCAACAGTGTTATTTGAAAGTGGAGTTAGGAAAATTAAAATGCACATTGCAAGCTCTAGGAAAAGAAGTAAAAGAAGTATAAACGAAATGCTAAGAGAGTTGTTAAAATGAAATAATATAAAATGCTCAATTAAATCCAGAGAAGGCAGAAAAATAGGGTCTAAAACATAAAGAGGGAGCAGAAGTCACAAATAGAAAATAATTATAAAAATGGTAGTTATTAATCCATCTATATCATTTATCAGTTCAAATATTAACAGACTAAACACACCAATTACAAGGCAGATTGTTAGAGTGAATAAAACAACAAATCCAACTATATGTTATCTAGAAGAAACCCACTTTTAAAATATATTGGATTAGATAGGTTAAAAGTTAAGGGATGGAGAATAATCTACAAGCTAACATTACACAAATGCACAAGGCATTACAGAATGATAAAGTTGTCAGTTCTTCAAAAAGGCATAATTCCAAATATATATATACCTGACTAACACAGAATCAAAACATGGGGCAAAAAATGCCAGAACTGAAAGGAGAAAAAAACAAATCCACTGTTAAGTTAGATAATTCAGCAGTCTTCTATGAGCAAATGATAGATCAATAAGGCAGAAAATCAGTAAGGATACAGATGACTTGAACAGTACTATCAATCAACTTGATCTAATTGACCTTTATTGAATACTCCATCTCACATCAGCAGAATACATATTCTTCTCAAGCTCACATGAAATATTCACCAAGAGAGACTATAGTCTATGCCAGAAAGCACACATTAACAAGTTTAAAAGAATGAATAGTATACAACATATGTCTCTGGCTATAATGAATTTAAATAGAAAATCAGCAAATATCATAAATTAAGGAGAGTCATCACTATTGATGCCATGAACATTAAAGGGTTAAAAAATAATACTGCAAGGACAGTGCAATGGTGGCTCAGCAGGCAGAGTTCTCACCTGCCATTCCGGAGACCCAGGATCAATTCCCAGTGCCTGCCCATGCGAAAAAAAGTAATACTGCAAGCAACAGTATGCTCACATATTTGGTAATTTAGATTAAATGCACAATTTCTTGGAGACTACGTTTACCAAAAGGCACACAAGGAGAAGCAGATCATTTGAATATATGAATACCTGTTAAATATATTGACTCAATAATTAAAAGTCTTTCAAAAAAAGAAAGTACCAAGCCCAATGTTTCATTGGTTAATTCCAACAAATATTTAAGGAAGACGTAATACCAATCCGCCACAATCTCTTTCAAAAAATATAAGCAGAGGGAAAACTCCCCATTTCACTTTATAAGGCCAGAATAACCCCCATACCAAAACTAGCATAAGCTAACCATCTTAGCCCATATATTTAGTACCATTTCTCCTTGCTAAAGATCATTAATGTTTGTAAATCTATCCCTGAGTTAGTTTTTGTTTTGTTTTGTTCACAAAAACTAGAGGACACCCTGCTCATGCATGCTGGACTAAGGTGGCTGGAAATCAAAACATCCCAGAAGCAATACTCAATCACTAATTCATGGGAATTTTTGTTTAAAAACGATTGGTTTCTCATCTCTCAGGTAGGAAATTTTCTGATGTGCATTTTCATCCTTTTCCAAAGTTTCCCCATGGGAGTATAGGCCAATGATCTACACTGATGCCTGGCTGCCCACCCTTCACTTCATCAATTTCCCCACTCTTCTGCCAGTGTTCCTTATGCTTCCCAAATATACTGCCAACTTGTCTTCAGATCCTCTTCACAGATTCTGCTTCTAGCAGTATCAAAACTAAAACCTGCTGAGTTCAGGTCACTATTCTTACCATCACACAGCTATTTTTTCAACAAAGCACTTAGGCTGAAATTCTGAAAGGTTACTGTAGATATATTTTCTAATATATATTGGTTATGAATAAATAGACATGTCACATTGGATATGAATATATTTTGGTCTAAAGCTCTATTAATTCCTACATAATCATATTCTGCTTAAGCATCCTCTCCATGGCTTTTCCCCAAGTTGCCGTGTCTGTCAATTTCTTTTCTGAAATACATTGCACAGCTGATGTATACTGAAGTTCTGGAATCACTGGACTGGCTCAGAATTTCCTGGTGGACAATTAAGACCAAAAGAAAAGTGACACTTCTATATAACTACAGCATTGTCCCTGCACGCTTCATTAATTTAGAGAGGTGTGGAGGAATTATTGGTAAAATAGGTCATCATTTCATTCAGAAAGACTCTAAAACGTATTGTTTAAAATTTTGTACTGCAATTACTTTACACAATTACATTATTTTCCCATCAATAATTGAGCCAAAAAAGAATATTCAACTAATCTGGACTTGTTCTTAATAGTATTTTTGAAAAAAGTCAAAGGAAACAAAATATAACAAGATAAGATATATTGGAAATAGTGGCATAGGGATGAAGATAAAAAATGAACAAATAAAGAGAAAATGCCCACAATTGAAGGCCATGGCTCCCTTACTTCCTGTGGCTCACAAATTTGGTTCTAGTTTTGTTGTTTCTTTTTAGCAAAATTAGAAAGGGTTACCCAGTAAAACACAGATATCCCTAATAATCAAAAGAATTTTCATAAAGAGACTATCATACATTATGTGGAAAATGGCTTCAGCAATATTTTATATACATAATAATAATTCTCATTATAGGGACTTCCAATGTAGATAGTTGGAATTTAACCAAAACATAGAGGTTAAATGGGATACTATATGACATGGTTTATTTATATACTTCATTACTAGTATGGCACAATTTAGCTATAGGTTTAGAAATGGCTAAGCATGAATTCACTCCCTTTTGATACCTGGTTTATCTTCAGTTAATCATCGTCAGTTATTATCAAATATTTTTTCACTCTATTTGGTTTTCAAAACCAGAAATGATAGAGAATTCAAAAGCATACAAGTGTAGAAGCAAACAAAAAAATGTTTTCTTGGCCTTGGGTAAATAAATAATATAAAACAACCGGTAAGTCATTAATAGATAGTGAATGTCAATGTTATTTTAAATATGGATTTTATGCTTCATCTGCTTGACAGATTATTTTAATGAATGGGATTGTTTCATTATGAAGAAAATATTCTATATCCACAAGGAAGTGATTTTCTGCTAGGGAAAAGGAGGAACTTGAAAATTCAAAACAGAAGATCTTTTCTAAAATATTGTTTTTTAAGCATCCTACTTGATTTGTTCATTCATATTCTGATTTCTGCTGTCTGTTGAGAATGCAGGAAAAGTTTTAAAATGTTGATTTTCTTCAATATGTTAGCAATGTGTCATTTATAACTCCCTAGTAAGTGTCGTTTATGGAAAATAGCTTATATGGAAGACAAGGCAGCAAACAGCAGATTCAAGTTCCTCACAAAATTCTCCATTGGGTTGTAAAAGTGCAATGAACCAAGAAAGCAATTCCCTGTAGTGTAACAAAAAGATCAGTTACTCATCTGATTAAACCGGCAGGAATGACATAATTTGACAGGAGGCTTTTATTTATATGATTGAAAGAAAATAAAAAAGAAATTAAATAACTTGCAAAGAAAGGTTCTATTTGCACGAGATAAAAAAACAAACAAACAAACAAAAAAAACTATACTGTGCTCCCAAAGCAAAGCTCCCTTTAATGCCTATTTATGGTCATTTATATATTTTTTCTATATATGTTTCCTAGAAAGCATAATTCTAAGTAAGAATTTATACTTGAAATACAAAGGCTTTTGATTATATTTTCTTCACAAACTATTTCCCTGCTTTATAATGGATATAGAGATCAAATAGAAGACTTAAAATTATGAAATAACCCAGAAGCCAAATAAAATGAATTGTAACAAAGGAAATCTCTTTACCACCTCTAATTTTTTAAAAGATAACTTTATGAATATAAAAAATGTTATACATATATATTTTAGAAAATCACAAAAAAGTTTAAGTAAACTAAATTTGCCATGATTTTCCAAGTAAACAGATACTGTTTGCATTCAGAATTACAGTTCTCCAGTTTCTTTTACTTTATACATTCTCATTGAATTGAAAATGTCTTTTTTCTCTCCCCTGTCAACTCGCTCCATTTTTAATTAAAACCATTTCTTCATATCACCACTCTTATAAAACATGATTTAATTGGCCACATATCATGACTTCTTGGGAATTTATTATAATTTAACTTATCTCCATTAATGTATGTCTATTTCCATTTCTTCACTTTTATGACTAGTATAAATGTTTTACTCATCAGTTTCACAGAATAAATGTCTAAAATTAAATTATTGATAAAAATGTGAACACTATCACATGGTTTTACATTGGCAAAATAAATTTAAAAATTTAGGCAAACTAAAATCACTGCTGCCTTAAAAGATACTGATTTCATTATGTATGACTATAAATTATATATATATAAATAACTAATCTTTTTTATATTGGTAGTAAAGTACAACTTCAAAATTGGTTTAGTTTTCAAGCAAACTTCTAACTTCTGAATTTTAACCATTTTTTTGTTGTAAAATTGAATCTTTTTCTACGGAACTCATTGTGTTTTTTTTTTAATACACCTTTCTCCTTTATGATTTGCAAGAGCCATTTTAACTTACAGAATGTCACCATTTTTGGTTATAAATGTGGCAAATATTTCCTTTGCATAAGCCATCATTTTAATTGTGCTTTAATTATGTTTATCATGAGGTACAAAAATGTTTGTGTTTATGAAATTTTTTCCCTTTTCATTTTCTTTTTCTTTTTAATTTTTATAAAGGCCTACTGAGTTAGAAGTCATAATGGTAAATAATGATTTCTTTTTGTCCTGTTTTTCTTTTTTACCCTTGTGATTCATTTGATATAGCTAGTGTTCTCATGACCATATTTTTAAAATGTTTTGAGTTTTGCATTGACTTGGATCCAAGCCTTATTTATGCAACTATACCATTTTAATAATTTATAGTTTTGTTTCTTTGTGTCCAGAGAATGTGGCTTATGCCACATATATATATATATATTCTCTGATATATTTTTTTGAAGAGTAAAATTTTTCTTTATGGCTTATCATACAATCTCTATTGGTATATTTGACAGAATGTTTATTAAAATAAGTTGATTCAGATATCCTATTATACATTTTACCTCTATCCTTTTCTAACATTATTCTATCTCATCAGCTAAATTCTCAGAGATATACTGAAAATTTCTATTAAATATTTTGTCTATATTTAAAGTATTTTTATATATTTGGATGTTTTGAAATTTGAAACAAACAAAAATGTTTCATAACTATTATAATCAATAGTAAATTGATTATAACAATATAACAAAAGTTTGTTTCACTTATGAACATAATTGAAAAATCTTAAACTACGAAACACGGTTAACTGAATCTTGCAAGAGTACATGGTTTAGCATCAGAAAATGAATTAGTGAAATTTACTGTATTAATGGACTAAAGATAAAAGATTTCATAACTTTTCAATTGATGAAAAAAGAATTTGATGAGTTTCAATATCTAGTGATTTTAGGTGCCTTCATTTGGCTTCTTCAAAAAAGAGCCTGACACAGATGAGAGAAAAAAATATATAAAAAGTAAATGAATAGTAGGGGGATTAAAGGGTAAAAATTGGGTAGATTGAAATACAGGTGGCCCATGAGAGGGAGGATAAGTGGTACGGGATGTAAGAGTTGTTTTTTTTTTTCTTCATATTTCTTTATCTGGAGTGAAGCAAATGTCCTAAAAATGATCATGGTGAAGAATACACAACTATGTGATGATATTGTGAGGCACTGATTGATATGGTTGGACTGTGTATGTGGAGATTTCTAAATAAAAATATTTTTTAATAAAAACAGAGGCTGAGACAAGGACTTATGGACAGCATGTCTAATTGGGAGGTGATCCTACAAAGACAGAATAAGGAAATGGAGAAAGTAAAACGTCCAAGAGGAAAACTAATAAAGAATGTGTGATGGAACTGAATGGCGTCGTGAACAATTTTGAATGCCAGGCCACTTCTGAGGAATCATGTAAAAAATGACTACTTCTCCAGGACATGGGAGACTGTGACAGTAGATGGGTTAAGCAGCAAGCAATTTCCCATGCTGGTGCTGATGAAAAGTTTCCTACCATCAAGTTGAGACTAATGACACTGAAAGCAAAATCTAGTAAGGAATTATGCAGCACGTCACAATACGGACCACTAAGAATCCCAAGTGATTTCTTAACGGTGAGAAGGATCCATTCATTGAACAGGTTTTTAACCTCGTATTCTATAGTCACATGTTTGTTTTAAACTACAATGACTACAGATTAAATGCAATACTCTACTATTCCTAATTAACTAGGCCAGTTATTTATATTATCATTAAATTTGAATGATTTCTAAGAAATCAGTGTAGCTTTTTTTTAAGAGAAAAAGTTGATATGACCATTTAAAATAAACATCCTCAACTGATTTTTGGGATGAAAGCACAAAAATCATGTAATTATGGGCAAGAAACATTTTAAAAAGTAATATAGACCATTTTTCTTCTCAAGTTCAGTGTTTTCTTTCATTTTCTCCCTGCTTCCAAGTCGTTTTAAACCAGCATGTGGCTTTCTGTGTGATGTGCTTGAGTAAGGGGTCGCAATGGTGGCAAGAAATAAAGGGAATGAATGTGGTGGGCAGACGTTATGAAGAAAGGTGGTCATGATTGAAAAGTGCATGAGAGAAGGAGGTAAATATAGTTATAGGTATTTATGGGAGGAAAATATGAGATTCCAAACAAAAGCACTTCAAAAATATCATTTACAAGATGAGTTTACCAATATGTTAAATATGCAGCTCCTTCTTTGGTAAGTAACCACTAATATATGCCTATGTTTCTGAATATTTGTTTATTTGAACTGAGGGTCTTTGCTATTTATAAAATACAAATACATTTTCTGAAAGTAATCTTGAATTTTCCCTTTCCATTTAAAAAAATTGTCATCAAGCTATTTTCTTGAAGATATTATTCACTTTGAAATAACTTTTTCTCTTTTCTTATAACTCCAGTCTTGGCCTTAGTATTTCAACTTAGTTCTTAATCCACTTTGATGAATTAATGAAAGCAAAAATTCATTAAAATATTCACAGAAGGTAAATCTAAAAATAAGTTTAAAAAAATTCCAAAAATAAAAGGAAGTGGAGAGGCTGGAAGGAGCTGCCTGGGGGTGTGGAGCTGTGTTCCGGTGGCCATGTTTCTTGATGATGATTGTGTGGTGGTGTAGCTTTCGCCATGTGACTGTGTGGTTGTGAAGGCCTTGTGTCTTGTGCTCCTTTTGTCTGTCTTGTTGGCAGATGAGTGGAACGTATGAAGTGAAGATGGATAGTGGGGGGAACAAATGTTGGGGTGAATTTGGTTTGAAATGCTGGTGACCGGAGCGGGGGAGAAGTGGGGGTTATGGTGTGTGTGTGTGTGTGTGTGTGTGTGTGTGTGTGTGTGTGTGTGTGTGTGTGTGTGTGTGTGTGTGCGTGTGTGTGTGTGTTTCTGTTTTTGTTTTATTTTTCTGTTGTCTTTTTGTTTCTTTTTCTGGGTTGATGCAAATGTTCTAGGAGGTGATCATGATGATGAATCTGTGGCTGTGTGATGATGCTGTGAATTGCTGATTATATATGTAGAATGGAATGATCACATATTGGGAATGCTAGTGTTTCTTCCCTGTAATTTTTTCTTTAATTAATAAAAAAAATTTTTAAAAATTCCAAAAATAAGTTTAAAAACTGTATATTTCTGTTGTGTACATAAGAAATCCAAAAGAATTTATAGACAAACAGAATTAATAAATGATTTTAACAAAGTTATTTGGTATGATTTTCAAAAGCCAAATTTACCAGCAAAGAAAAATGTAAAAATGAAATTTTAAAATGCCATTTTATAATAATATAAAAAACATTTATATCTTGAATAAATGTAATCAAACAGTGTTGTATTCTCGTTCTGAATTGCAGTTGTATGGGTATTTCACTTTTTAAATTTCTTCCACTTGTATACTGATGATTTGTGTGTTTTTCAATAAAATGTTTTCTTTAAAAAATGACAATTTTTATTGAATTTCAGCCCCCAAATTGGGTAGAATTTGGGAAGCTGTTTTGAGGGACCAAGCAAAGATGTTTCTTTAACCAATCCTTACCATTTACCCAAAGAAGCATCTTTGCTTGCTCCCTTAAAATAGCTTCCCAAATTTTCTAGTTGTTTCTACTCTTGTTGCCCAGTTTAGATTCTCTACATTCAGCCAAAGGTATAGTTTTAAAGTAAGGGACAGATCATATCACTCTATCGCTTGGCATTCTTCCATGGCTTCCCTTCAAAATAGGATAAATCCCCACATGTGCAGTATGTAAGACCCTGTGTGAAATGGATGTTAATGTCCTCTCCTATCTCTTCTTTAGCTATCTTCCCCCTAGTTCATTAGGTTCAGGATGCACTGGCCTCAGGCTCTTTCTTCTCCTAGGGCTCTCTACTTGTTGTTCTCTTTACCTGGAATGTATCTTGCCAATCACTTCTTACTTACTTTTTCTCAACATGCAGATTGCATTTTAAACTACTCTTGAGAACCTTTCCAACCAATATGAATACAGTAGTATCTCCCAAGTCCCTTAATAACCTCAATCACTTTCTCATGTTGCTGTTTTACTTTTCTTTAAAACATATACCATTATATGAAATTGTCATAATTGGATAAAGTATTTACATTTTTGGCCTACCCTGCTGCGGTGGTTTAAAGCTATTATGTTCTCCCAGAAAAGGCTGTGTTCTTTAATCCATTCTTCTGGGTGCAATATACTGTGGGTGGGAACTTTTGATTAGGTTGTTTTAATTGAGACGTGACCCAGCCCATTCATTGTGGGTCTTAAGCCTTTACTGGAGTCCTTTATGAGAGAATAAAAGATAGAAAAGCTGAGAGAGTTGTGAGAGGGAAACACCTAGGAGGTCACTGGAACCAGGAGCTGAAAGCAATGAGACCCAGGAGAGAAGGACCAGCAGATGTCAGCCATGTGCCTTCTCATATGACAGAGCAACCCCGAATGCCAGCAGTCTTTCTTCAGAGAAGGTATTATCCTCTAGATGTCTTAATTTGAACATTTTCAAAGCCTCAGAACTGTAAATTTAAAAGTTAAGAAATCCCTATTGCAAAAAGCCAGTCCATTTCTGGTATGTTGCATTTCAGAAGCTCTAGAAAACCAAAGCACCCTAGAATGTGAGTGATTTGAGGCAAGGATTTGTTTCCTTCATTATGGTATCTCCAGCAACTGGGACAAGGACCTGGTTTTGTTGTTTGAAGAAATTAAGTTTATGATTAAGTACTTAAATACTTTATTAAATAAAAGTGTTAACTGGAAAAAAAAAAGTGAGCTGGACTAGATTCCTGAGTATAATTGTTCTAGTTTGCTAGCTGCCAGAATGCAACGCATCAGAGACGGATTGGCTTTTAATAAAAGGGGATTTATTTTGTTAGTTCTTCAGAGGAAAGGCAGCTAACTTTCCACTGAGGTTCTTTCTTACGTGGAAGGCTCGGGATGGTCTCTGCTGCTCTTCTCTCCAGGCCCCTGGGTTCCAACAACTTTCCCTAGGGTGACTTCCTTCTGCATCTCCAAAGGCCTGGGCTGGGCTGCGAGTGCTGAGATGAGGAATGCCGAGCTGCTTAGCTGTGCTACATTGCGATCTCTCATTTAAGCACCAGCCAATTAAGTCAAATGTCACTCACTGCAGCAGACACACCTCCTAGCCGACTGCAGATGTAATTAGCAACAGATGAGGTTCACGTACCATTGGCTTATGTCCACAGCAACAAGACTAGGTATGCTCACCTGGCCAAGTTGACAACTGAATCTAACTAACACAATAATATAATGTGCCTTTGTTCTCAAAGAATTGTTTTAATATAATAATTCTGCTTTTATATCTGCTAAAGATTTCTCTGCTGACTACGAATAAAAAAACATTTAGAAATTACATTCATGCTTCAGACCACATGGGTTCAAACCTAGCTTTGCCCCTTTCTGGATGTGTGGCCTTGAGCAAGTCTTCTAACCTCTCTGGGTCTCAGTTTCCTCATCTATAAAATGGGGACAATAGTAATACCCATTTTATTACGCTTTTCACAGAATTAAATGATTGAACACAGTCAAACTGCCTCCCACATGTCATGAGCGCAACATAACAATGAGTGATTGTTATTGCTCTCTAGTATGAAAGAACATTAATTTATGTGACACATTAAAAATAAGATTTAAAAAGCTTATTCTATGAATTCTGAATCAATGAGATCTCAGACTTTAATATCTCCTCTCCCCCCAAATAAGCTCAGTGTAATAAAAGTTTCCTGTGATCTAGATAAGTGTTGCCTGATGTGACAAAATAAATAACACTAGCAAAAGTAATATTTACCAAAAAAAATGCAGAGTATGAGTCATCCATTTGAAGGCCATGTAAACTGATGGAGTAATATGTTATAAAAGCAGAAATAGTTAGATAAAAAGGAAAAAATTAGATCACCTTTTCCAAAAAACTATCTAATGCTATACAACCTATGAATTTTCTAAATAAATTAAGACTATTGGTAAAGAAGTTTTATCTCTCCTTGTGTTTTGATTTTTGAATACTCAGTGTCATGGTCAGGTTCATGTGTCAACTTGGCCAGGTGGTGGTACCTGTTTGTCTGGTTGGGCAGACAAACTGTTGCTATGAGGACATTTCATAGAATCAAATCATGATCACGATCATGTCAGCTGCATCCACAGCTGATTCCATTTCTAATCAACCAAGGGGCATGTCTTTGGCCACGAGTGATGCTTGATCTAATCACTGGAAGCCTTTTAAGGAGGATTCAGAAGAGATAGGCTCTCTTCCTGCTTCAGCTGGTGATCTCCTGTGGAGTTCATCCAGACCCTCCATCAGAGTGGTCAGCTTCACAACCTGCCCTAGGGAATTTGAACTCTACATTTCCACGGTTACGTGAGGCACTTTTATAAATTTTATATTTATGGATATTTCCTGTTTATTCTGTTTCTCCAGAGAACCCTAACTAATACACTCAGCAATTGGACAAATAGCAAGTTTAGGTTTTGGGTTTTAGAGGAAATTTATCATTCATCCCCCTCCCCAATTTGTGTTTGGAATTTGTTGAAAATCAAAAGCCTGATATTTTATACAGCTTTATTATTGTTAATTCTGGACTGAGGAATGTTGACTAACTGGAGCAACCATGGGACAGGGCAGATTACCTGCGGGAGAGTTTCCTCTGTATAGTAATCCTACTTTTTTATATCCTCTGCCTCAAAGTACATCGGTAAAAGAGAAGAGAGAAAGGAGGAAAGAGAAAGAAAATGAGAGGAGAGAAGAGAGAGAGAACAAATGTGCAATACTGCTTTTGATGTGTTACCTCTAATTTGCCATAATGTGTGGCCACAACAATTTGAAAACTGATTTACATTGCCCACAACTCAGACACTTCATTGTTCCTCCAATGGTTTTAAGAGCATAGCTAAAGAATGTTACTGCTGTTCTAAAAAAATTTTCTGAAGAACACGTGAAAATTGCAAAATAATATCCCCTCTCAATACATATTATCAAACATGCTTCAGATAAATTGTGAGCATTGTCTTGTTTTAATAAAAACAAATGAAGGAAAACAAAGCAAACTCCAGCTTTACCTGTCAAATCAGTTTATAACATGCAAATATCTTCTATAATTAGTAATTGCTTAGTGAACTCCAACAAAGTTAACATCTAGATGGAGAAACTAAATACTAAATCACAGTGCATCTCAGCTTACCACTTTATACTAAAGACTAGCCGAGTTATAAAAATCTTGATTAACTTGAGAAGAAGTTTTTGTTTTTGTTTTTGTTTTTTCACATGGGCAGGCACTGAGATTTGAACCCAGGTCTCTGGCATGGCAGGCAACAAGAAGAAATTATTTTGAAAATATATTTATGTGTTGACATTTTATACTTTATATATAGATATTTCCACATAATTCAAATTATTTTATAATCTTTAAAGTTATAACGTTTAAAGTTTTCACATGCTTGTGAGCCTCACAGATTTCAGTAAAATAAGTATATTCCAATATTTCTATCTAAAGATAAGGAAACCAATACTTACAAAGTTTATATAATTGACCTAAAAACACAAGGAAAGAAAATATTAGAGCAAGTTTCCAGATTTTCTAGATATTTTGTTTGTTTGTTTTCATTGACTGTTTCGTGTGTGTGTGTGTCTGCATTGATGCCTATGAGAGAGAGTGAAATGGGATTGGATCAGACATAGAAATACATAAGAATGATGATTATGAGACTGATCAAGACAAGTAAGAGAGTTTAGTTAAAATATAATGTAATTAAATTAAAGTGGAAATGTTCAGATGGGATGAGCAACCTATATTAAAATAAGAAATTCTATAATGAATGCTTCCTATCTGTGTTAGTTAGATTCAGTTGTCAACTTGGCCAGGTGAGCATACCTAGTTCTGTTGCTGCGGACACAAGCCAATGGTACGTGAATCTCATCTGTAACTAATTACATCTGCAGTTGGCTAGGAGATGTGTCTGCTGCAATGAGTGACGTTTGACTTAATTGGCTGGTGCTTAAATGAGAGAACGCAATGTAGCACAGCCTAGCAGCTTGGCGTTCCTCATCTCAGCACTCGCAGCTCAGCCCAGGCCTTTGGAGATGCAGAAAGAAGTCACCCTGGGGAAAGTTGTTGGAACCCAGGGGCCTGGAGAGAAGAGCAGCAGAGACCATCCTGTGCCTTCCACGTAAGAAAGAACCTCAGTGGAATGTTAGCTGCCTTTCCTCTGAAGAACCAACAAAATAAATCCCCTTTTATTAAAAGCCAATCCGTCTCTGGTGTGTTGCATTCTGGCAGCTAGCAAACTAGAACAATACCCTTACATAAAAAGAGTAGGAAAATATGTCCTGTGTAAAATAAGGTCAGCTTGAATATTTGCAAAAGTAAGAGGATAACCTTGACCTGTGGAGTACAAGTGTATAGATTTAAGTATACTAGTTTATAATCTAGCAGACAGAGAAGGGGAACCACATCTGAATTAGTATTTCAAGTAAGCAAACATTATTTTTCAGTGAATACTGGAGGAAAACAGACCCAAAATAGAATACAGGTACTTGATTTTTTTATGTTATAATCACTTTTTTTTTTAAATAAGTACATTTTCTCAACATAAGCTCACAAAAACATGCTAGCTATGGTAGATGAAATATCTTAAAAATTCTTGCAGCTCCTCTAGTCAAAAATTGGCTTCTATTTCCCCACTGCTTGAATTTGAAATGGCCTTGTGATTTACTTTGTCTACTAGATTATGATGGGTATGACATGAGAGCTATAGAATTTGGGTATCAACAAGTCTTGCATCACCTGTCCAGGAACCCACATGAGGAATCTGACCTGACAGAGGATGAGAGGTGATGTAGAGGGAAATTGAGACACACCAAGTTATATTTAGCACCAACTGTTAGGCCTGAGAATGAGACTATCTTGAACTGTCAAGTTCAGCAGGACTTCCAGCTTAATGCTATAATTTTTACAAATTATGTCTCTATTGATTCCATGCCCCAAACCATAAATATTATCATTCTTTTTTATACATTTATATTTTAAGAATTTATAAAAGTGGAGTTACATACTAAAAAATATAATTCAACAGTACTGGCCTTTATAATTACCCAAATGGCTGTCTTTCCAGGAGTCTTTATTTCTTTATGCCATTTCCATCCATATTTTAGCCCTCTTCTTTCAGCCTGAAGAACTCCCATTAGGGTTGCTTGTAGCACAGGCCTTCTGGTAACAAACTCCCTCAGTTTCTGCTTATCTGGAAATGTCATAATCTCGCTTTCATTTTTGAAAGAAAGTCTCACCAGAGATACAATCTTTGGTTGGCAATTCTTTTTCTTGTTCAATGCATTAAATATTTCATAGCATTGCCTTCTTGTGTCCATGGTTTCTATTAAGAAACAACCATATAAACCTATTGGGCCTCACTTGTATATAACATATTGCTTTGTTCTTGTGGTTTTCACAACTCTTTCCTTGTCCGTGGCATTAGACAGTTTGACTATAATGTGTCTGGGTATGGTTCTTTTCAAGTTTTTCTTGTTGGTGGTTTGTTGAGATTCTTGAATGTGTATATTCATGTCTTACATTAAATTTGGGAAGTTTTCTGCCATTATTTTTTTGAATGTTCTTTCTATCCCTTTCTGTGTTTCTTCCCCTTCTTGGATTCTCATAATGTGTACATTGGTGTGCTTGATTGTACCCCACAGGTCTTTCAGGCTCTGTTCACTTGTTCATTTTTTTCTTTTTTGCTTCCCTGCCTGAATGGTATCAGTTGTCTCGTCATTGAGTTCACTTATTCTTTCTTCTACCATATTTAATATGTTGCTGAAACCTTCTAGGGAATACTTCACTTCAATTATTGTGTCTTCAAATCCATTATTTCTGTTTGGTTCCTTTTTAAAAGTTTTATCTCTTTATTGAAGTTTCGTGTTGTTCATGCATGGCTTTCCCGATACCCTATAGTTCTTTCTCTGTATTTTCTTTTATCTCCTTGACCATATTGAAGATCTTTTTTTTTTTTCAAAGGAAGATTTTCATCCAGTATGTCTAAAATCTGATCTTCTTCATTGGTTCTTTATTGGTGATTTCAGAATTTTTCTTGCTCCTTTTGATGAAACTTCATTCCCTGTTTCTTTGTTTGGCTTGTAATCTTTTGTTTCACAATTTTACCTTTTAATAGCTAATGTGTTAATATTGAAATTGAACCCTTAGGTTGTCTGTTCCTTCAGTTTGTATCCAGATAGTGATATGAAAGAGATTTCCTTGTGTGCCATGAGCTAACAAAAACAAATCAGCCCAAATGTAAAAATAAACCAACCCAAATGAAAACATCTTTAGCAGTCTTCACAAATTGGTTCCACTTGACTAGCACTCTCATTCAGAGTTTAGTTCTCCTATTAAGAAGTTCAACCCAAAGTGAAGTGTGGGTTCTTCTCTGTCTTTTCTGAATCTGCATCTTTTCCTGAGCCTGTGATAGCTCATGGCCTTAGATATTCTCCCCACTTGTAAGAATCTGAATGTTCCCTCTATTTCCAATGAAGTAGACTACCCCCTCCCCCATTCTCTAATGTATGCCTTTAAGAGGGTAATTCTTTACCCGAGGCTGCTTTAACTTAATGGCTCTTTACACTGCTTTAGTGTCTGCAATGCTTGTGTTTTCAGGGCAAGTTCTTGGAGGGAAATTCATAGAGTAGCTTCCTGGTTAAGTCTACAGGCTGCCTCCTGATAGGTTAGCACTGACATACAGTCACCCCAGTATGTGCATAGGAGGTATCCTCACCCTATGAACCATGTGGAAGGATAGGCTGGCTTCACACTGCACTGGTGAGGGTGTAGGGGAGGGATCAGTCAAAGTGACATGAATTACCATGATAGTTTTGTTTTCTTCTTTACTCAGCATGTGTATTTCACATAGCTAACATGGAATTTTCCCCCCAATAACCAGCAAACATTGCCCATATTGTTTCATCCACTTTGCCAGGGCTGCTGTGAAAAATACCACAGACTGGTTTGCTAAACAACAGGAATTCACTGTGTCACACTTTTGGAGGTGAGAAGTCCAACATCAAAGCATCAGTAGGTCCATGCTTTCTCTGAACTCTGCAGCATTCTGGCAGTGGCTTGCTGGTGATGCATAGTTCAGTCTCTGCCTCCATCACATGGCTATCTGTTTCCTTCTGTTTCCTCCTGTTGGATGCATATGGATACTTCTATTCTATTATTCCACATCTTTAGCATATTGGCTTTTTATACCCACTCATTGATTCATGTTTTCAAGATGACTCTGCATCATATTCTTCCATAATCACACCTAAAAAAAGGAAATAAGGGGTAGGAATATTAGAATTATTTTCATGTGCTCCACTATTAAATCAAGCTGTGAAATCTCTCCTAGAAGCCTTTCTGATCGACTCCCCCTCATGTGTCAGTGGATAGAGTTGGCCATCCCTAGATTCAAGGGTGCAGTGATACTAGCATCTGACATTTATTTAATACTCTGGTTAGAACAGCTCAAAATGAAGAAGGTAGGGAATATCTGTTTGGAAGATAATTTTATCTATCCCTAGAACATTCCATCAGTATTCTGGTTTTCTTCTTGTGAGACCGTATTAGTTGTTATACCTTCCTGACTCCTTGAAGTTAGGCAATATGGCTTTGACAAATGAAGTATGGATTGAAACCTAAAGAATCAGTCAGGAATCCCCCGGGACCCTACAATCAGCTGTAGACATGCAATGCTCCAGTTGATGGAGGCAAATTGAGATATGAAGGACAATTGTTACTGTACTATAACCTAGTATGTCATTACTGATTCAAAATTAACTTTAGAAATAACAGCAAGAAAAAGTTAAAATGGATGCATTGCTTATAGGATATAGGCAGTGGGTGACAAGGCAAATGGACAGAAAGAGACCCATTTTATGTAGTGACCAAATACTGATATTTCAAGGAGGAGACAGCTACAGAAAAGAAATAGGTGGCTTGTAATAGCAAATAAAAGGAAAATATTCCAGAAATTCAAGGCCTTCAATATTGGAAAAGCTGCATACATTTCAAAGCCAAACAATCAAAGATAAAATTGAGAAGCCTTTTGAGAAACAAAGGCTAATTTAAAATCGGCCATATGGCAAGTATAAAATTAAAGATGTATGTGTCACATCCATTATAATATATAAGAATATCTGTAGATGTGATTTGCAACTTTATAACATATCTTAGGAAGTGTTTTGGTTTGCTAAAGCTGATGAAATGCAATATACTGGAAATGGGTTGGCTTTTACAATGGGATTTTATTAGTTTACAAATTTCAACTTCTAAAGCCATGAAAATGTCCAAATTAAAGCATCAAGAGAAAGATACCTTTCCTGAATAAAAGGCTGCTGGCATCCAGGGTTCCTCTGAAACATGGAAGGCACATGTATGGCATCTGCTGGTCCTTTGCTCCCAGGATTTGTTGCTCACAGCTCCCGGTTTCAGTAGCTTTTTTTCTGAGCATCTATAGGTCCTCTCTTAACCTCTCTGGGATGTTTCTTTTTCTCTCAAGTTGCTCTTGGTGTTTCTGCCTTTTATCCTCTCATAAAGGGATCCAATAAAGGATTAAGATACACCATGAATGGACTGGGTCACATCTCGTTTGAAACAACCTAAACCTTCTGTTTACTTGTTTAGCAAACCCACCTGCAATAGGTTTGCTCCCACAGGGATGGATTGAAAGTGGCCTTTTCTGGCATACATAGCAGCTCCAAATTTCCATAGGAAATTGTGTATTTCCAAATACATGTATTTCACCTAGGGTGTGATTGCCCATGGATGGTGTTTTGGAAAACTAAAGCCTAGGGAACATCCCCTTGAAAGTTTATTTTGCCCTATGTTAAGCCTATATCCACAGGCCTACCAATATTTATTATTTAATATTCTTATTTTAGTTAAGAATAAAATAAAATCCCTTATCCCATGTTGTTTAATGGTAGGATGTAGCACCCTGTTTGAGTGCTGTTTTCCCTTTAATCCATTGCTTGAAGATTTTCTTCTCTAGGCTTTTCTTTCTACCTATTCTTCCTCCTCAAAGGAGCACTTTGAAAATTAGTTGTACTTCTGTAAATATGATTTAGGCTGCTTAGGGAAAAAGCACTAGGAAAATGGAATATGTAATATATTTATTCAGTAAATTGTTATATCAAACCATAATCTAGAGAGATGTTTATTGAGTTTACAAAATACAGGAACCATAAATACATCATCTTAAAATGAAATCTTATGAAAACAATTTAGGAGGAAATCAGCCTCCATTAATTTAAACTTTTTAAAGCCTCTAGCTTACATGAGATTCCAGTTAAACATAAACCTTTGGTAACTAGTGTCCATTTATTTTTTACAAATCCAATTTCATAATACAAAGTAAATTGATTATATCTAGATTTTGTTATATTAGTGATTTTCCATAAAAATGCTATATACTGATATTCTTTCCTTTCACTAACTCACTGCAGCTTTCTTTCTATACGTATAAACATTTCCAATTTAGGATGTCTTATTAATTAGAGAATGCTCTCTTCCTCTTCAAATTGAAATTATAGAAGAAATTGAACTATGTAATTATTGCAAAAGATAAGTGGACACTAGTTGCTAAAGGTTTATGTTTAACTGGAATTTCATATAAACTAGAGGTTTTAAAAAGTTTAAATTAATGGAGACCAATTTCCTATTAAATTGAAAAACAGTGAAGATTATGATGTACAAACTATAGACATGGGAATTTCTCCATACTTAGAACTCATGGAATCAGACTGAACGTGAAATGCAATAGACTTACTTATTCAACAGTCCTATTTTGTCCAAAGAGAAGAACTCAAAATAAAGTAACTTATAGCTTGAACAGTGACCAAAAACCTCAAAGCTGAGAAATGTAATGGGCACTGGAGTAGTGCTGTAATTACTTGGTGAATTAAATGGCTCTGGAGTAATTGGTTCAGTCCTTCCTTGTAGAACTGTCAGTGTCCACAATTTTCTAAAGCGCTAAAGCTGCAGCACTAAAGCTACAAGCCACTTCTTCCTAAAGGGGCAATTTTAACCTGGGAGATTGTGGTGGATTGGGGCTATGTTCCCCAGAAAAACATGTTCTTAAACTTAAACCATTCCTGTAAGTGTGGACCCATTTTGAATCAGATCTCTTCAAGATATTGCTTCAGTTAAGATGTGGTAGAAATGAATCGGGTTGGACTTTAATCCAGATTACTTGAGTCCTTCCTAAGCAGAGTGAAATTTAGACAGATGGGAAAAAGCCAGAGGGAGCAGCCAGCAGCTGCAAGCCAACAGAACCCAGAAAAGAAAGGAGAAGGCAGGAGAGGCTGCCATGTACATTGCCATGTGACCGAAAGGATAAGAACCATGGATCACAGGCCGCCAGTTCCAGAATGCCACTAGTCTTTGGGGAGAAAGCATCACCACAATGACATTTTGATTTCAGACCTCCTATCCTCAAAACCATGAGCCAATAGATTCCCTTTCTTTAAGCCAATCCCATTGCATGGCATTTGTTTGGGCATCTGGAAAACTAAAACAGAAATGTCATTCTAATGATAATACATGTCAAAAATCCCGAAAAATCTACAGCAAAGTTACTAGAGCTAATAAATGAGAGCAGCAAAGTGGCAGGTTACAAGATCAACACCCCATAATCAATAATATTTCTACACACTAGTGATGACAATCTGAGGAGGAAATCGAGAAAAAAATTACATTTACAGTAGCAACCAAAAGAATAAAATTCTTAGGAATAAATTTAACTAAGGATACAAAAGGCCTATACCCAGAAAACTACCAAAAAAAAATGCTAAAAAAAATCATGGAACACTGAAATAAATGGAAACACATACCTTGTTCATGAATTGGAAGAATAAATGTAGTTAAGATATCAATTATACCCAAATTGATTTATAGATGCAGTGCAAAACTAATTAAAATCCCTACTACTTACTTTGTAGAAATAGAAAAACCAAAACCAAACTTATTTGGAAGGGTAGCATGCCCCAAATAGCTAAAAATATCTTGAGAAGGAAAAATTAAGTGGGAGATCTCACAGTACCTGACTTGAAAGTATATTACGAAGCTGCAGTGTTCAAAACAGCATGGCACTGGTATAAAGATAGATATATGGACCAGTGGAATTGAATTGAGTTTTCAGACATGGACCTTCTCATCTATGGACAATTAACCTTTGATAAGGTAGTCAACCGAACCCACCTGGAACAAAGCAGCCTCTCCAGTAAATAGTGTTGGAGAACAGAATATTCACACGCAAAATAATGAAAAGGGATCTATTTTTCATACCTTATACAATAATTAACTAAAAACAGATCAAAGACCTAAACTTCAGAGTTAAAACTATAAAATTGTTAGAAAAAATGTGTAGGGAAATATCTTATAAATCTTGTGACAGGGTGGTTGCTAGACCTTACACCCAAAGCACAAGTATTGAAAAAGGAGATAGATACATGGAATCTCCTCAAAATTAAACACTTTTGTGCATCAAAGAACTTTGTTAAGAAACTAAAATGTAGCCTATGCAATGGAAGACAATATTTGGAAACAACATATCAGATAAGGGTTTAGTATCCCCAATATATAAAGAGATTCTTTGACTCAATTACAAAAGACAGACAACCCAATTGAAAAATGGGCAAAAGGGTGCACAGTAGTTCAGTGATTAGAATGCCTGCCTTCTATGTGGGAGACCCAGGTTTGATTCCCAGATCATGCACTAAAAAAAAGGGCAAAAAGACATGAACAGACACTTTTCAGAAGAGGAAATACAAATGGCTAAAAGGCACATGAAAAGGTACTCAACTGTACTGACTTTTAGGGAAATGCAATTCAAAATCTCAATGAGATACAATTATATACCCACTAGAATGGCCATTATCAAGAAAAAAAAAAAAAAACAGAAAGCAACAACTGCTGGAGAGGATGTGGAGAAAGAGGCACACATATCCACTGTTGGTGGGAATGTAAAATACTGCAACCACTCTGGAAGGTAGTTTGATGATTCCTCAAGAAATTAAGTAGAAAATTGCCATATGATCCAGCAATCCTATTACTAATATATATTCAGAGGAACTGAAGATAAGGACACAAATGGATATTTTCATGCTGAAGTTTATAGCAGCATGGTTTACGATTGCCAAGTGATGGAAACAGCCCAAATGTCCATCAACAGATGAGTGGCTAAACAAGCTGTGGTATATACATATGAAGACATACTGCAGAATAAAGTCATGAATAATATAACAGTGTGGATGAACCTTGAAGACATTATGCTGAGTGAAATTAGCCAGAAACAAAAGGACAAATACTACTTCCCCAAGTGGAAAATTCTTGATATTCTCACAAGCAGTGGGGACAACCAAAGCAACAGGCAGAACCCTCAATCTAGGGGTTTGTTCATATGAAACTTAACCCCTCAAAGGATAAGCTAAGCCTGCTTAAAGTTAGGCCTAAGAGTCACCCCCAGAGAACCTCTTTTGTTGCTCAGATGTGGCCTCTCTCTCCAGCCAACGCGACAAGCAAACTCACTGCCCTCCCCCTCTCTATGTGGTGCATGACTCCCAAGGGTATGGAATTCCTGGCAACATGGGACAGAAATCCTAGAATGAACTGGGACTCAGCATCAAGGGATTGAGAAAACCTTCTCGACCAAAAGGGGAAAGAGCAAAATGAGACAAAATAAAGTGTCAATGGCTGAGAGATTCCATACAGAGTTGAGAGGCTATCCTGGAGGTTATTCTTACGCATTATATAGATATCAACTTTTTAAGCTAAGGTGTAATGGAGAGGCTGGAAGGAACTACCTGAAAATGTAGAGCTGTGTTCCAGTAGCCATGTTTCTTGCAGATGATTGCATAATGACATAACTTCCACAATGTGACTGTGTGATTGTGAAAACCTTGTGTCTGATGCTCCTTTTATCTACCTTATTAACAGACGAGTGAAACATGTGGATTAAAAATAAATAAATAGTAGGGGGAACAAATGTTAAAACAAATTTAGCAGATTGAAATGCTAGTGATCAATGAAAGGGAGAGGTAAGGGGTATGGTATGTATGAATTTTTTTCTGTTTTCTTTTTATTTCTTTTTCTGAATTGATGCAAATGTTCTAAGAAATGATCATGATGAATATACAACTATGTGATGATACTGTGAGTTATTGATTATATATCAAGAATGGAATGATCATATGGTAAAAAAAGATAAATATTCTATGGTCTCACTAATATGAACTGGCATTAATGAGCGAACTTGGAGAATTGAAGTTAAGAACACAGATTATAAGGAGATAGAAATAGGGTAGAGATTGGACAGTTGGTGTAGAATGAATGCAGATTGTGCAACAGGACTGATCATAAAATTTTAGAAATGGATAGCACAATACTACCTGATTGTAGCACAATAATATAAGTACATTGAGTGAAGCTGAATGTGAGTATGATTGATGGAGAAAGCTGGAGGCACATGTGAAAACAGAAGGAAAAATAGAGGATAAAGGCTGAGACAGTATAATTTAGGAATGCCTGGAGTGGACAAGGACGGTGATTAAATTAAAAACGTTTTTGCATGAAGGAGAACAAATGAATGTCAACATTTCAAGGGGATGAAAACATGGCTACTGGAACACAGCTCTACATTTTCAGGTAGTTCCTTCCAGCCCCTCCATTACATCTTAACTAAAAAGGTGATATCTATATAAGAAAAGGTACAATTAATGCAAGCTAAGGTCTATAGTCAACAATGATATTGTAATATGCTTCCATTGAATGTAACAAAGGCATCATGCCAAAAACTAAATGCCAACAAGCGAGGTGTATGGGAAAGAGGTATGGATTCTATGCAGATCAAAAGGAAATGTCTTCATGTAGATTATGGTCTCAAAGACATGTCTATTTACTTAGGTTGGATAGTACAATGTATGACTGAAATTGTTTAACCTGAAGAATAGAAGCACGTCGTAGAGAAAATGTGGAGAGAGAGATATATCTATTCACTGTTGGTAGGAAAGCTGAAAGGTGCACCCCCTCTGGAGGAAGGTTTGGTTCCACAGGAGGCTAGGGGTAGAGTTGCCATATGATCTTGCAACCTTGTTGCTAGGTATATACCTGGAGGAACTGAGAGTAGGGACACAAATGGACATTTGCACACTGGTCTTTATGGCAGCAGTGTTCTGATTCACAATGAATGGAGGAGGCCTAAGAGTATAACGAATGAGGAATGGAAGGGGAAATTATGTTTACATACAAGGGACTACTGAGCAGCTCCCAGAAGGAATGAAGTTGTGAGGGATGTAACTAGGTGAGTGAGCCTTAAGATAAATATGTTGAATGGAATGGCAAAAACAAGTATCATCATGTCTCATACATATGGATTAACTATAATATACAATCTCAGAAAATTGAAGTCAAGAGTTTGGATTATCAGGTCGGGGTCTATTGTAAAGGTCCCTAGATAGTAAGCTTTTAGAACAGTCACATATTTAGGAGTTGTAACTGAAATTGCTAAATTCTGAGATACTGAGCTGTGTGTTTATAAGCTGGTCATTCCCTGAAACTTTGGGTATTTATGTGACACCTGATACCCAGGTTAGAGCACTGAAGCCATGAAAGTCAACATTACCCCATTCAGCAACTGTTTAAAAAGATGAAAAACTGATCAGACTTTGTCTAGAGATATGAACGAAATGCATCTGGATAGGACTAAAGTAAATCAGAATACTGGGTAAAGGATGATATGGTCCATATTTTCAAACTGCAACCTCTGTGTGAGAACAAAAGGAGAGATCTTTATTTGCAGCAAAATTTATATTTTGGGTAGCACATTAACTAATTTAACTTGCATGGTTAGTTTATTTGAACACCATTAACTGCAAGGAATCTTGAATGGGGTGTGAGATCATGTTGGTTTGTACAGGTTAGTGTGATGTCCTGATATACCCCAGAGTAATTTGGGCAGACAATAAAAGTGCATTTACACAGTCTCCATGGGAAGAAAAGAGGAAATATTCAACTTCCAACTCTAGGGAATTCCTGATATTCTGGTATGCAGTAGGGTCAATCAATTCAATTGGCTGAGCCCTCAAGCTTTGGGCTTGCCCCTCTGAAGCTTATCCCTGCAAAGGACAGGCTAAGTCTACTTATGATCATGCTTAAGTGTCACCCCCAGGAGGGCCTCTTTTGTTGCTCAGATGTGGCCTCTCTTCTAAGTCAACTTGGCAGGTGAACTCACTGCCCACTATGTAAGACATGACTCCTAGGGGATTAAATCTCACTAGCAATGTGGGACCTGACTCCTTGGGATGAGCTGGGACCTGGCATCATCGGAATGAGAAAGCCTTCTTGACCTAAAGAGGGAGGAGAGAAATGAGACAAAATGAAGTCTTAGTGGCTGAGAGATTTCAAACAGAGTTGAGAAGTTATCCTGGAGGTTATTCTCAAGCATTATATAGATAACCCTTTTTAGTTTATGGTATATTGGAGCAGCTGGAGGGAAGTACCTGAAACTGTTGAACTGTGTTTCAGTAGCCTTGATTCTTGAAGAAGCCTGTATAACTATTAACTTTTGTAATGTGATTGTGTGATTGTAAAAAAACCCTACAAAAACAGTAAAGTAGCAATTTTGATAAACCATAAACGTAGTACAGGAAAGATGTTTCGATCTTGGCTAAAAAGCTAAATTCTATTCTTGATCTTTGACCCAACTTACCCATTGTTAGTCAATGGAAAGTATGAAGTATAAAGAAGAAATTATTTCTTTAAAGCTATGTAACAAATAAGAAAGTCTCATAAGTATGGTAAATTACATATTAGTAATAGTAACAATTCAACTCAGAACAAAATGAATGGCTCTTGAGATCTAACAAGTTCTATATTTTGGGAATTTGTAACCTATATAATTATTTCCTTGACATGAGAAAGGACAAAAATTTGCTTCATATTAAAATCTTTTTTTTTTAACTCCTCTAGGACTTTTGGGAAATGAGAAAAATGACAATTTTTAAATACAGGATATTTATTAATGTTTTTTCAAATAATGGCAGCATAAAAATTGTAGAAACAAATGAAAGCTACCTCTTGCACAGTTTGTGCTCAACAGTAATAAATAAATAAATATGAGCCCTGAAAAAAAGAGTACCTTATTTGGTTTCCACATATTTGTGATTTTTCCACTTCTAGCCCTGTTGGTGGTTTCTAGCTTCATTCCACTGAGGTCAGAGTAGATATATCACATGACTTCAATATTGTGAATGTGTTGGGTCTTACTTTGTGGCCTAACGTGTGGTATATTCTGCAGGGTGGTGCATGTGCACTTGGGAGGAATGTGTATTCTGTTGTGGAGTGAAGTGCTCTGTGTATTTCTATTGGGTCTAGTTGGTTTAGAATATTGTTCAAGTCTTGTGATTCCTGGTTGATCTTCTGACTAGATAGTCTATCCATTGTTCAGAGTGGTGTGTTGGAGTCTCCCACTATTCAGGTAGGAAAAAAGAAAAAGAAATGTCAATGCCAGAAGAGAAATATAATGCCCAGGTAACCTAAAAAAAGACAAAACAAAATTCATGTTTCCCCTCCAGAACATTAGCTCACATAGTTACACGTAAAACTAGTAATTTCTCATAAGAATCTATATTTTTTCTCAGGGGAACAGAGGTTGTCTGTCATATATAGTTATATATAAATCAATGCTGCTGGGAAAATATAAATATATAAGTATATGTATAAATATATATGTGTAATTATACTATTTGCTTAAATGAAACTACCAAATTATCTGTTGAAATGAAAAAATACATAGTCATATATTTTTGTTTTTGCTTCTTTCCCTTTGGATGAAAAATAAAAGGCTAATGATTTGCTTCTAACTTAAAAAAAAGCTCATAACTGCTTTAAACTTTTCACAAAAATAGATATTTTAATTTAATTTTTAATAGGACAGCATGCTATTACATAAGATAACCAAAATAAATCCTTTTAGAGTTTAAAGATTACCCATAAGACAAAGCAATGATCTATATAAAAGGGTGCCCACAAGACTGTTGTTAGAAATAACTTTTGGAAGAATTGTTTTATAATGTTGAATAGTATCTACTTCTGAACTTATATAGGAAGAATGAACAATTTCTAAGTTTATCTTACTGAGATTTCTTTCACAAAGTTGTAGGAAAGTCTATGGTTTTCAAGACCAAGTGCTGGGATTCTGTTAGTTAGTAATGAGAATCAAACAAAATTTGACTAAGAATCTCAACATTTAAAATATGGAGAGAATAGGTGGATTTGATTTATGAACAAATGGATTATAGAGAATGGAATATTTAAATACATGGCCTTTGAAAGCCTTGGTAAAGATGTAAAGGGACTGATTGTATTCTTATGAGGATTAATTTTAAGCTTCAGCCTAATCATTGAATATTCAAATGGGACTTGTAAAACTCAGCTGTATAATAGGACCTAGACAAAGCTAAACTTCTCTATGTAATATTTTGGGAGAGCTTTTTTAGAGGTTCTTTTGTATTTATTCCAAAAAGAACAAGTTAGAAATCAGAGATACAGGAATAGCCAGAGAAGAAAAGAGATATAGAAAGGTGAAGAAATATGACAGGAAGCTTGAATGTGATTGTAGAAATTACCAAAAGAATTCCTTAAAGCTATGCCTAATGGTAGAATTCAGTTGTTTCTTGCTGAGACGATGATCTCTCCGGTGGGCAAGGTTATGGTAATTATGACCACCTGGTTTCAGTTCCCAGCCCTGTTACTTATATGCTATATGACCTTGGGAGAGCCACTTAATCTCAGTCTGCTCAATTTTCTCATCTACATAATAGTGATAATATCAGTCCCTGCTTCATAGGGTTGTTCTGAGGACTAATTGACCTAATACATCCAAAAATCTTAAAACAGTGCCTCTAAACATGTAGGAGACATGTATACTACCTTATTTCCTTTATCCTCTTTTGAAGCACAATTTCAAAGAAAGCATGCTTTCACTTATATTGTTGACTTGAGGGATACTTTATAGTGGGTGTGGGGGAAAACAGTCTACCAAAATTCCTTCTAATCCTCCCCTTGTTGTAACTGCTGTGAGGAGAGTTCTTCCACCTCTGAATACTTTTGAAGTATTATATATACAGTGGTTTCTGCTCTCAAATTCCCATATGCCACCCTGTATCACTACACTCAATTTCACTTTTCTTGACCAAGCTTGAATGGCCCACTTTCCTTGCACGCAAAAATGTCATCACTGGTGTGATTGCAGCTAGGAGGCCAAGGTGACTGGAGCAGAGTATGTGTGGGAGGATAAAAAGAGATGAGATCATAAGAATAACAGGAAATGATCACACAAGAACCTTATACCTATTGGTTGAAAAAGGCAGGCAACAATTACTCATTTGCCTAGAGTCCCAAAACAGGGGGGATCCACAGACAACTTGTTCAAGTTTTAGGATTGACCAAATGATAAATGTCATCTGAGAGTGGTCAATAAATGGTTATTATTATTCTGCAGTTTATAGCTTGGAAAAAGCAACTGAGCATAGGAATATTTACCTGGTAATGGAAGATGAGGAGAAGGAAGGATACAAAGAAAGGATCCTTTGCTATGCCTGCCCTGAGGCCAAGGATTACGTAGGGGAGAAGAAAATCATTAATGTTATTAGCATTTTATTGTTATATTTATGATTTGATACAGCATTATAGTATGACTGCAACCTGAAGAGAGATTTTCTTTAGAGAAAGGATGTGTTCTCTTCTTCCATGGGTGATATTTGTTATATACAAAGACAAATATGACAATACTCATACCCTTAAGAAATATGTATTCTAATGGATTGACTTTTTTATTCAATAGATACTAAATTTTAAAACACTGCACTTCAGTGCTTGCAATTTAGACACCAGCAACCTTTATATTTCATCTTATGTCTCATGGAGTACTTTGCATGTTGCATCTTATTATTTTTAAAATGTCCTATCATGTTGATAACAGCTGTACAGCTAATAACCAGCATGACTTGACATGAATTTAGTTCTGTGACACACCAAATTCCTTATTCTCACTCTACACAAAAATCTCTTTTGGCTACAGACGAGGAAATGTTCTGGCTTTACCTTTTATCATCCCATTGAGAATTAGGGTTGATTCAATTGACTGCAAGGTGGATAAACACTTCCCACCTAACAACTGTATAATGTTTCTACTGAAAAAAAAAAACAAAAAACAAAAACAAAGCGGACCTTTCCATTTGGTAGAAGGATTATGTAGTCAAGAGGATAAGAGTAGGTTCAATTTGTAGATAAAGAGAAACATATAGTGAAGAAATGGGGGCATTGTCATGATATTATCTAAGAATTCTCATCTGGTGTCTACACCAAAATTGGGGGGAAATATCTGAATAAATAGGAGTCTGTTTCAGGGCAACACATTAAATATTTTAAATGAGAACCACAGAACTCCCTGTAAAACTTTATCTTTATTGGTATATTCAACATATGCCAGATTTTAACAGAGAGTTGAACATAAGGATCAAAAAGGTACATTAGGATATATCTGCCAGGCTAAAAAGAGAAGAATCAATCAATGACTTTGCTTATTTAAGGATCTTAAGGATAAGATAAACTGTCACCATTTTGCAGATAAATAGTTCAGTACATGCACAGGTGGGTCTACAAAATGAAATGACGGCAGGTTTTAACTGTGATAATTCCCGATTTACAGGCTAAGATATATGATGTATCTTGGATTATTATATCTATGAATTGCAGAATAATATAATTGAACTCAAAGATTTACCAGTAGTACAGCTTATAATTCATTTCACCTTAAAGACCTTTAATTTTGTTAATGTATTGAATCATATTTTTAAATATGTTCTCCTTTCACTGTTGAAGGATTGTACATTTTTCACCATAAATAAAATCTGTGATATCAGATTCCTAATTTCATAAAGTCAAATTTTATCTCCTGGTGTGTTTCAGAAATTCATGAATATATCCAGTTCCAACAATAATGGTTAAATATCCAATATAGCAGGTGCTGTGTTTAATAAAGTCTATTTGCGTACCCAAATAATGATCTTCTCATGACAGCAATTAATGGTCCTTATAAAGTTGAAAATTAGAATTTGACCTTACTTTCTGCACTTGAGAAAAAAACCTGAAAATGTACTTGACTGTATAATATAATATTAAATTTTCAGACCACAGGGAAAAATGGTTTCTCTCAGAATACTATGCTTAGCTTTTTATGCAAGTACATTTTTGTCAGTGTTTGCTTTCAGTGTTCTTTTGTAGTATCCCAATATCCACAGTAATAAAAGTTCCTTCAAAAACAAGCAAAGGAATATTTTATGATGATGGCTATTATATTAAACATATAGTTAGTTACTAAACAAAGTCAGTTTTACATTTTAAAATTCACACTTAGCTTCAATTTTAAAGGTTGAATAACACTTTTATCAGATTAAACTTTCCCCTCAACAGAATTTAGAATAAATAGGTTAATTATTATGAATTTGGAAATACAATTTTTTGGTGATAATAATTGTTGTTACTCTCTGGTATGTTCCTTATAGCTTCAGGTTCATGAAATCATAGTTTTTTGCCTTTTATATAGGCAAATTCATTATCTAAGTGATATAAAGCAAAAGCATAACCCACTAAAATGAGTGTTTTCAAATGATTTTTGTTTTATTAAAAGTAAAATGTCAGTATTTCTTAATATTTTCTTTTTAATAATCAAAGATTAGTAATCCTGCTGTCTATTTTTTCCCCTACTGAAATAATTTGGGCCTCCAGTTTTTCATCTGTAAAATGAAGTAGTAGGATTCTGACTAATCTCTAAAATCACTACAAACTATACCTTCTCTCTACCCTCCTGATCTATGTTTTACCTTAATCAAGGTTATATTTCTAGTACTGGTTTTTTAGCATGTTTAATACAGATACAATTTTAGCATTTTGACATGCGCTATTAACTGTTAGAATAAATTAAATGAAATTTTAGTAAAATGTACCCTTGTGTGGTTTACCTTTTAAAGCAATTCAGTGAGTCATAAAAGCGAGGTGCTACATTTTCAAGTACAACAATGTAACTCAGGGATTAGGGGTTTCTGGGCAGAGCCCCTGCCCTCTCTGTTATCTAAAGTCTCACATCTTCAACCTCATTTTAAGGTTTGATGGCTTCTCAAGTAATCCCCTCCCCAAATAACATTTACATTCTGTGAAACTTTGCACTGTCAAAATAGTGTACTATTTTCTATATGTCCTTAGCATTTTGTAACCTTTTGCATGTATCCAGTTTATTTAGTTTCCAAATTAGATTCCAGAGTTTTGGGACAATAATTCTATTGTATTTTTGTTATCCCTTAGTAAAATGGATGGATGCACTTTTGGTGCTTAATAAAACAACCATTTTCAAATTATATTTAATAATTTGGAATAATAATTCAGCAAACATAACTCAAGTACTCAACCTTACCTGTATGTAGATTGTAACAACTAAAGTGAATTTACTACTTCGATCATTTGTTAATGAAGCAATTTGATTGTTCCACAATGATTTATGTGTATATGTTCTAATAACTTCCATTCTATAGAATGCTAAACAGATTCAGAAGGGTCACTTTATTGTCTAAACTAATAGGCACCTGAAAAGATATTCAACATCTTTAGCCATTAACACCACTACATATATATATTAGAAAGGTTAAAATTCTGGCAACAATGTAGAGTAAATAAAACTCCTATACATTCTTGGTGGAATACAAAATGGTACAGCCAATCTAGAAATTGGTTTAGCAGTGGTTTGGCAGTTCCTTTCAAGATAAAAACATACATTTACCATATGACCTAGCAATTCCACTCTGAGGTATTTACTCCAGAGAAATTTAAAAATGCATTTTTACACAAATGCATATGTATAAATGTTTATAGAGGCTCTATTCACCATTTCTAAAAATTGGAAACAACACAAAAATCCTTCATGGGTGAACAGATAAACAAACCATGGTGCATCCATACAGTGGAATAGCTCAGACATAAAAAGAAGTGATGTATTGAGTCACACCACTTGGCTAGATCTCAAAACCATTTTGCTGAATGAAAGAAGCCAGTCAGTCTCAAAGGGTTATATTCTGCATGGTTCCAATTATATGGCATTCACAAAATAGCAAAATTATAGTAGTGAACAGATCAGTGGTTGTAAACGGTTTGATGTGGACGGGGCGTGTGACTATAAAATGATACTACAAGGGAGTTTGGGAAGTGAAGGAAGTGTTCTATATCCTGAAATGTTCTGTGTAATGAGGTGGTTACACGTATCTGTTTTTGTGTTAAAATTTATAGAGCTGTATACCTAAAGAAAAAACAAGTCAAACTTACTGTAGGATAATATAAAATTAAATTAAATATGTACATACATTTATGTGTATAATATGCAGTGACTTCAGTGCTGGTCAGTAGTAAATCCAAGATCAAACGCTTAATCTTCCTGTAGGGAATTATGTATGGACAAGTTCTACCTGTGTGTAATGAAAGCTGTATCTATGATGAGAAGAAGGTAATGCCAAAGGTAATTACTTTGTGCTAGTTTATAGGGACATGAAATTGATCAGTTAGGCTAAAGGGAAAAAAATACAGAACCCGTAAATAGGAAAAAGCACAATGAAACCCGGAGGCAATAAATAAAGCATTCTACTCTTTTTCCATCAATTTCCTTGTCCAGAGAAGCTAAACAACATGGAAAGAATAAGGAGTATCTCAGTCACTTCTCTGTTAATTATAGGAAGTAGGATTTTGTTTTATCTGGGCAAGGAATCTCATAATACCATGATCAGAGTAGAAAGGAAAAGCAGTTAAAGAAATTTTTGTTTAAAATGAATAATTCAAATGTATATGATAGCGCCGTTTTGTTGGGTTTTTTTAGCCCTTTATTTTCCTCTTATTCTTGTCCTGCACCCCCACCCCCCACCATTAAATGAGTATCCTAAGTAACCAAGTGGATCCTGAAGAGTTCCTCACCCATTTCCAAAGTATAATGATTTCTAAAGAAGCTATCTAAAGGCTGCCAAATAAAGTTCTCAAGGTTCTATTATTTTGTTCTTCATCATTGTGTCGCTAAGTGCAGCTAAGCAGGTCATCCATGTACAACAGTTATGGGGAAATATCTATTTAAGAGAGTTAATTGGAAACAAATTCTTGTTTAAGAAACCTAATTATCAGGCACCCAGCAGTTAGTACAGAATTACAGTTGGCTGATGCAATTGATTTAAATGTTCAGAAAAAAATTGTTTCTGATTCTACTGACCCATTCACTGCATCCTACCTTTCTTATTCTAATTAAAAAGATATCATGGAATGAGGAAGAAAAAGACAAAGCTGTAGGCAGCCACTGGCCATACTGCAGCATACCCACAAATGGGCTTACCCAAAGCAGCGATGGCAACTAACTGGGTCACGCTATGTGAGTGGATTAACAGCTTTGTCCCTCAGGTCGATCATCTGTGCTAGGGATAGACAGTGTTCATTATCATTCCAGGGCCTACTGTGTGCTGGCTGCTCCTTAAGCATTTTCATTGTGTTCTAAAGAGGTAGAATTTATGTCCTGGGTTCTCCTCTCTCCTACAACCTGAAACCAGTCCATCAGAAAACCCTGCTGACTCCCCCCAAGCATATGCAGCATCTCCTCACTCCTTACAATTTTTGCTGCTGTCACTCTTGTTCCAACTACCATCATCTCTTTCCCGACCACTCCTGGTCCTTGTCCCATGTGGTTTATTTTCAATCCAGCAGCAAAAATGATCCTGTTAAATATGTCAGACCATGTCATTCCCCTACTCCAAATGCCCCATGATTTCCCATCTCCCTTTGAATAAAAGCTAAATTCCTTGCAAGCAATTTGCCAACTTAGATTAGATTTTAATAGAATGCATGTATGTGTGCACCTCAAAGAACTTCTCAAATTATATAGATTTTTCAGACAAGCAAGAAAATTCTTCCCCAGAATTCTTGCAAGAAAAGGTATATATTGCTTACAACCGAAAAGTGTACAACATTCTCTAATTTATAAATAAATTCTTTGCAAGGGTTAATGTCTTACTGTATTCAAGCAAATTCTGCCTGACACATTATGTCAGTTGGTTTCAGTTTATTATGTGGACTTTTTTTGAAGAGACAAGCTGAAGAATTGTGGAGCAGAGAACCAAGGAGAATGAGAGCACAGGGAACCTATTTTATGAATAATATACTCAGCATGAGGCAGAGTCTTTAATTAGTTAGATACCTAATTTAAAAAAATCTGTAATAATATAGCAGCATATTTTTTGAGGGGAGGTATCTTTTGTTGTATACGTGTGCATTCTTTCTCTTCTCTATCATTTCCCTTTAAAATATTCCTATTCAAAGTTAGATACCCTAGCACAACATCGATTTTAACAGCTGTGGAAACAGAATGAAACTCAGAAGCATTACAAGACATAAATGCTTGTACACTTATAGAGTTTCCACAGACTGTTCTGATTAATGTACTCTCCTTATCCACCAACAATATATTTCCAGAACGAGAACTGTGGGTTTGTATTATGCTGAATAACGGGAGTGCAATTTAATTTTTGCTTTGGATGGCTTTTGCACATAACGGTTTTTGTTGCTTGATTGCTTGATTTTTAGCAAGTCATTGTTCTAGAAGATATGTATTTCCCAAATGCCATGATGGATTTGCTTTCCATTTTGCAATACTATTTTTAATTGTGCTTTTCTCCCTGATAGTGAGACTAGAGCTTTGGAGTCTCAGTAATAAAGGTTGAAAATGTGGCAGGAAAGGGAAGGATAGCAGCTTAAATGTGCTCCAAGTGGCAGAGGTAAGGCAAGTTCAATGCAGGATATATGGATATTTATGCACATAATATGTCTGCCTTTTAATGATTTTGTTACCTTAGAGAAATCATGGAATCTCTCCAAATCCCATTCCCTTCCTTTGAAATTACGGCAGAACTAATAATCCTTAACTCACAATATTGTCACAAGGTGAGAGACAATGAATTAAAAAGCATTATGAGGGATAAATATATATTGTATTTGTCTTTTTGTTAGGCAATCCTGTTCTTAAAGGGACATGGAAACTGCAAATTCAATGGCAATCCTTATTACTTAAAATAACGCAAAAATAAGAAAGAAATTTTCACTGTTTTAATTTATATTTCAAGCAGATAATCTATTTTTTTAACACAAGGTTGTAACTTGGCAGTGCTTTAGATAACATGATAGGAACATCGCTTGAATCGTTAGAAATTTCCAATAACAAAGATAAAATTTCTCAGCCCAAAGATAAAATGTTTAAGTAACAACGTCTTGCAGGGACTGGTGCAAACCACTGAGGCAATAAGAAAATATTCAGAAAAACTATGTTTTTTCTAAATGTCTATGTACATTCCATTAATGCTAACTAAGAATCTGAGGTGGGAAAAATATTTTTTTAAACTGTAGCAAATTTGGATACACATTCTGATGATATTAGTCACAAAATCAGTTAGTGTATTGTTATCCTTTTAAATTCTATGTGGCAATGACTAAGGTTTAGTTTATCTTAGCTCTCTTAATAGTGATTCCAAATTCCCAAATAGGCATGATTTCCTAATTAAAAAATGCTAATCCTATTAGATACTATCTTTCCTTGATGGCCAAGCGAATTCAACCAGCATTTACTCAATGTTTGTATATAGCATGAATTGAGTTTTTAGAGTGATAAAATAAAGGGAATAAATCATGACCTCTTGCCTCAAAGGGTAATATATGAGCATGGATTGTAAATCTGAAAATAAGCTGAGAACATTTCTTAAAGGAAAGCTACTAAATGAGGTGTTTAAAGAAAAGAACAGGCAGGGAGTAGAGCAAACACATTTTCAGCCTGGGTGAATGGCCTAAACATAACTCAAAGGCAGAAAAATATAGGATTAATAAAGAAGGGAGACTAATAAATGAGTTCGGCTGGTTTAAAAACTATATAAAACGCAATGATGAGAGATGTATCAGAATAGATTTGTTTGCAACAAAATTGTTTTAGCTTTGAAATATCAGTTTTCAATGCTTTAACTTGATGCTGGTCTAGGCAATGGGAAATACAAAATTTCTGAGAAGGGCAATAGTTTTATCTGAGTAATGATGAAAAATTAGAGTTGGAAATGTGAGTTAGATTTTTTTTACTTTTTTAAAAACATGCAAGATAAGTAATGTAACTGTAACAGTATTGGAAGGAAGAAAACAGAATATGCATGTGAGAAATCCTGAGGAAGTAGAGTCATCAGGATTTAGGAAGTGAAATGTTGAGAGAGAAGGCAGAACTAGCCAACAATAAGTGAAAGTTTTTAAACTGCAGGCAACTTTGAGAATTAGGGTATGAGAAGATGAACTGAGTGCAGAGAGGGCCTGCCATATTTTAAAAAACCTGTTGAGGTTGAAGTAGCAAGACGTTTAAAGGGAAATGTCCAGGGAATCATTACAAATCCAAGATAAAGCTATTTATTAAAGAATTTATTGACTCATGGTTTTGAAGCTAAGAGAGGTCCAAAACCAAGGCCTTGCTTTCTCCCAGAAGACTGGGACTGGCTGCTGGTGATCCTTGGCCCTTGGTTTTTCCTTCACATGGCAATGCACATGGTGGCCTTCTGTGACTTCTCCTTTCTCTTCTGGATTCCATTGACTTCCAGCTTCTGGCTGGTGTCTATGGCTTTCCCTCTTCTGCATCTGAATTTCATTCTGATTATAAATCCTTTAATGGGATCAAAACCCATCCTGATTCAGTCAGGCCACACTTTAACTGAAGTAACCTCATCAAAGTTCCTGTTTACAATGGGTTCACACCCACAGGAATGGATTACGTTTAGAAACATTTTTTTTCTGGGCTATATAGCTCCAAGTCACCACAATGAACAAAGTTCTAACTATTGGAAATGATTATACATCATAAAATAAGCTTTATTTTGATGAGGCCCAATCCAGTAAGCCTCTGAACAAACCAATGGGAACGAAAAGGAGGGTTGCTAAACAGCAAGATAGCATTTAATGATAACTTGTGTTCACATCCATGCTAAAGTTAACTCGTCCATTCATTTAAAGAAATCTAAAAGAGAAAATCCTATTATTGGACTATATCACAAATAAATATGGACTGACTGTGGTGCAAAGTAACCAATCACTTTCCCATAAAAGTAGCTTACAGAAATAGGAGGAATCACATATGTTTCCACATATGTAGAAACATTTATCATTTGTTAGTGCTTCAGGATTTCAAATGTGTGGCAAGAACAAATATGTCAATATGCTTGTGCTATAAAATTCATTGGATCCTACACAATTTACAAACATCCATAATTTTCTAGAATTGCTGCCCAGGGGAAAGAAAATCATCACTTGTTAAAAAACAAAAAAAAAGAAACTATATTTCACAGTGACTGGGAGCTTGTTCTTAGGGGTTTTTTGAAATGAATTATCATATTTAAAATTTGTGACCTAAAACCGTTGCTCTTCTCAGAGGTGAGAATGACACCCACAAGCACAGTGTGTGTGTATGTTGGGGCGAGGGTGGGTGAGAAAGGGTAGAGATGCTGTTTTTTTAAAGAACTGTTAATTTAACTTTTGTGAAGTTTATTGGCTGAAACATGATGTAACAGTGTAGAATTTTACCATTTGGTTGACTTTATTAACTGAAAAGTCAAGTGTTGAAATACTTTTAAAGCTCTGTTATTCTGTTCCCTGCTGGTCTCATATGGGCTGATTTTCACTTGCCAATTATATTGGTGTAGGAAAAATAAACCAAATTGAAAGAAATAAAATAGCTAGTGGATAGCTCTTCATGGAATCATATGCCTATGAATATATACTGGCATTTGTGATGGCAAAACTGGCTTTGTCCTAGTCACAGTCCCACAGTCACAAGTTATTCTAAAAATTATTTCCTTTTTCAAGATATAGAAGATACTGCTTTCTACAGTAGAATATCTACTCTATTATCAGCACCCATCTTTATGCAATGGCACCTTAAAAGATGCCTACCCCCAAAATTTGTAGATCACAATAAACCTTGATCCTTATCATTCCACAGCACAACTTTCCCTAATGAAGTGCTAAGATAACTTATGCATTTCAAGAATCACTGGTTTTGTAGACTATACAGGATTGCAAATCCAGACTTCAGAACTATTCCCTCTACCCCTCTTTTACCCCACTGTGAGAATGTTAAATTTAGAAGAATGAATTTAAACTCACCAGTTATTTCTAAAATTTATAATGATGTTTAGTTGTGAGAAACTGTGGTATCACAACTAATATTTTATAGACCTGTTTATTCAAATATATTAGAGATATGGCAGTTCACACTATTTAAAACAGTATGAACTTATATCAATGCCATGGATTTTAAACATAAAAGATTTATAGATTTATCAAATTAAATATTGAATATCACTATACATACATATATGTATATATTTGTATATATAGGTACATATATAGGGAGGTTTTATATATATGTACCTGTGTATATATATATGTATATATATATATACACACACACACACACACACACACGCTATGTAGATATCCGTGCATGTGTGTGTACGTATTAACACACATATGTAAAAACCCATTATGAAACTTGATGTATCTTTTTATACCTTTTTACTTCCAAATTCTAATGTCCAATCTTTCAGGAATTTAAACAAACTGATATGAAGTTTGCTTGGAAATGTGGTTTTGGGAAAGATGAAATGAGATGAGTCCATTTTACATGTGCCAGCAGTTGAAATAAATGAGATAATGCTTATAAAGTTAATAATTATGATTTATTAAGTACTTTGATAAAACTTTACCATGAATGAGTATGAGAAAGCATGGTAAACTATAAGGTAAGAGAACATATTCTGAGTTAAATTGATTCTGAGTCTTTAGAAATAATTGCGAGTTGAACAAAAACAAATTAAATAAAAGTATTAGAACCAGCTATTCTGAAATTATGTGAAGGGGAGATGGCAGAGAAGTGAAAGCTGGAGACAACTTTGCAGCTGAGCTGTTGTTGCTGAGTGTTAGAGACTCAAGTCACAGTCATCAATAAAGCAGACTATACAGTGCGTGCTTGAAATTGAGGCCAGGTACAATCAAGACAAACAAGACATCCATCATGTTCCAATACCCAGGGACTCTGTGCAGTAAGTTACCTCTGTCTCAAACTACAACGATAAAAGGCTAACAGCCCTAGGAGAAAATATTGCCACATGTGGAAATGGTTCAGGAAAAAAAAAAGACTTCGCTTGTTAGAGGCACTAGAGAAAGATGCTTGCAACCCATACGTATGAGAAATGAAGAGAAGGCAAAGGATCCTTAGAAATGGAAAGAGAAACAAGGGGAAAAGAATTAAAGATAATATAATGAAAAATAAGGTTTGACTTTTGCTTAAAAGCATGAACTCTGCACACAAAAAGAAACCTGTAGGACATTGCAAGTGGGCATTGTTACTTTTGTCTGTCTAGCAAACTCAGCTTTAATAAGTGAATTAGTTGCAGCTGTAGTGGGCTGAAATGTGTCCCTCCAAAAGGTACATTTAAGTCCTAACCTCCAGGACCTGTGAATGTATCTACTATTTTGAAGTTGGGTCTTTGCAGATAGAATCAAGTTAAATTGTTGGAGTGGGTTAGAGTGGGTCCTAAATCCGGTGACTAGTATTCTTACAAGAAAAGAAAAGACACACAGAAACAGACACAAGCAAAGGGTAGAAGGCATGTGAAGTTGGGCGCAGAACTATGAGTGATGCATGTATGAGCCCTGGAGCTCAATGATGGCAACCAACCAGTGGAAGCTAGAAAGAAGCAAGGGCAGTTTCCCCCCTAGATCCTTCAGAGGGAAACTGCCCTACTGACACCTTGATTTCGGACTTCTAGCCTTCCAAACTGTGAGAGACTATGTTGTTCTAAGCCACCAAGTTTGTAGGTAATATTCTACAATAACCCTAGGAAACCAAAACTATTGCCAAAGATGTGAAATAAAGTTGATTTCCTTGAGATTCTTCCATATGCCATGCTAAGCAAGCTCAGAGAAGGAGGCAGTATTCTGACTTAAATTGTTAACCGAGTTGATTTATAACTTACAGTGCTTTATTCCTTGTAAATTATACTGTCACATAACTCAGGTTATCTAATTCACCTCTCCTCACTCCCATTTTAGAGGCTGAGACTTTTTTTTCTAAAATTTAATTCATTTATTTAACAAATAATGATTTTCATGTTCCAAGCATTGTACTAAATCCTGGACAAAAACTGGTGAGTTAAAGAAACATGGGCCCATTTGATCAAAACATACAATCTAATGAGTATGGCATATGCTTATTGATTCAACAAATACCGAACAATATCATCAGAAATTTCAGCACCTAAACAGCAATGAATAGGGAACTCTGAGGACTACAGCAATGGGATCTGATAAAGTTTCAAGGCATAAACTTTATGCCTTGAATGTGGAGAAATGATGTGTGGGTAGGAGTTAAATTGGCAAAACAATAAGTGAGTGAAATTCCAGGAAGCCAGATGAGCAGGAAAATTACCCTGAAACTGGTTGCAGCCTGCTGAGTGGAATCCAGTGCAGCCAGTGCAGGTCATGAAGAGGTTATTTCCAGATGAGACTGGGAGATCCTGTCCTGATCCTGAGGTGTAACACAATAACCAATGGAGAGTGACAAAGCATTTTTATTTTTTATTATTATTTTTAGTGGGTATTTACTACAATGACTATAGCTGCCCTTGATCTAGATCCTTCTGACTATAGAGGTGAATGGATTGGATATGGAGGGCTGGGAGTGCTGAGGTGTGGGGGGACGCTGTTAGGTATTTTCCATAGGAACACAGAGAGATTGTTACGGTGAAAAGATGTGAGTGACTAGCATGATTAACCACATCCTTTCTTCATTTCTCCAACCTCTGAACATTAGTGATCCAGACCCCACCTGTGGCTCTTCTCTTCTTTATGTGTGCTTACTGTCTGAGTGCATACCATCTGTATCTTGATTTCCACCAAATTCATATCTCTATGTTGGACCCAACACTTGAACTCCAGAAACTTAGTTCTGTCTGAACTTCTAATAGTCATCTCAAATGCCCTAACCTGTCCAGCAGAACTGATTTGAAGCCTTCCAAACTTGCTCTTCTTTTGGTTTCCCCAATCTCAGTAATTGGGAGCTTTATTTTCTAAGCTGTTCAGCCAAAATTATTGATAGAATGTCCAATGACTCCCTTTTTCTCACATAGTGCCTCAAATCTATCAGCAAACCCTCCAGTAGTGTTGCATTATCTTCCTAGTAAATCCAGTATCTTTACTGGGGCAGGTTTTATTTTCTAATTGTGGCTGTGATAACGTCTACCACACTATACTCTCTTCAGCAATGCGATCTTTCTTATCAAGAGGCAGGGTTCCTCTCTCCAACCCCTTGAATCAGGTGGTTCTTTGATTGTGTTGACCAATAGAATATGACAGGAATAATCCTGCGTTGGGTCCAGGCACAGCCTTTGACTGACTTGGCAGTTTCCTCTTCTAGTTTAGTGGAATGCTCAGTTTTGAAATTCTTGTTCTTGGGATGTTCCTGTTCAAAACATAGTTACCATCTTCAGCGAAGGTCAAGACACATAAAGAAGCCATAAGAGTCTCCCTATCTGACAGCCATGGGGAAGAGTCCACCTGAAAACCAGTACCAACCTGGCTAGGAGACGGACAGCCCAACTGAACCTCCAGATGACTGAGTGAGCCCTACTGAGTGAGCCCATAGAACCACGGAAGATGATAATATATTTATTTTAAACCACTGCATTTGGAGATGGCTTATTGTACATTAATAGATTTTTTAAATTATGTTTATATTGACACACAATCCCCTACATGATCTAGCTCACCATTACTTCCGTGATTTCATCTTCTACCAATTTTCTGCTCACTCACCCTGATCCAATAATGCTGACCTCCTTCACATTCCTCATATGTACCAAGTACATTCCTAACTCAGGATCTTTGACGTGACTCTACCTTCTGCCTGTGATGCTTTTCCCCAGATAGATATCAGTATGATTGGCCTCTTCATTCCCTTTTCTGCTCTGTTCTGATGCCATCTTAGTAAAGAAGGCTTACCTGATGGCCCCCCAAATTAGCTCCTCTTTTTCAACACTACTTTTGCTGCTTAACTGGGTTTATCCTTTTTAACAATATGTATTATATACTGTGGAATGAGTTACTATCGCAACAGTGCATCATGGTAACATAGGTTCAGGGCAGCAAAGAAACCTTCAGCAAATGACCCCTTTATTGTACAGTATAAGGAGTCCAGAAAGGGCCAATCTCCTTGTCATTCACATAGTCCGAAGGAGCAGGGGAAGAAGTCCCATCATGGTCGGTCTCCTGGGGTAGCTGAAAACTGCTCCGGGTTGGAGTTGATAAATGACAACTCTGTACACTCCACTTCATGCTGGAGAAGAGACCAATCTATATTGTTTGTTTGTAACTTTTATCCAGCCAGGGAGGATGGGACCCTGCTACTGAGAATTCCTTTTCTGATAAGCATTTGGGGATGCTTGTTCCCAGTTTCTGGGTTGAAGGTCTGGCAGGGCTTTTTCATTAGGCTTAACATCTCCCCAGGCTGTGGAATGGCACATGATAGCAAAGGAGGTGGGCACATCCTTAACGATGTGGCTTAGTGTGTTTGTGATTTTCCCAGAGGAGGAGGTGGGGTAGATGAGGTCTGTGGCATGGCCTCATTAACAGATATCTGTGACTTACCTAATGTATACCATAGTATGCATTTACTTGCTTGTGTTGTATTAATTATTTATTTTTCTGTACTCAAATATAAGTTCCTTAAAGCTCCAACAACTAAAATAGTAGTCAATATCTCAATATTTATATTTTGAATGAGTGAATTAATAAACAGGTGGGTGGATGGAAGGAAGGAAGGGAAGCCAGAAAGGGCAGAAGGAAGGGTAAATCAATGACCATGAGAGCCACTGGAAAGGAAAATGTACCAAAGTGCATTGTCCAACTGTTACCAATCAAGGACTCACTACCTAATACACAGAGGCCAATGCTGTGATATTGGGATGTTGAAAACAGAAAAAAAATTAATGCAAGGCCAAGTGGCATGGAGACTGGAATCACAGCTCAAATCTGTCCCTCCGATCTGAGCACCAGGGAGATTTTATGGGAATGGAGATGAGAGGTGGAGACAGAAGTGGGGAGCTTTCACTTGTCATAGCCCAATTACCTATAACCTTATTAAAAGATCTTTAGTCTGATTTGCTTCTGATGTCTCCCTGTTCTTATAATCATGGTTCTGAGAGAGGTGACCTCTGTTCCCAGTGTCTGAAAGATCATCTGAGGGACAAGAATCAGTATTTTCTGTGGAAGCTCTGGTTATATGCTCTGCAGTTAAACAAGCTCAGAAGGAAAGGTTACAGCTAAAGAGGAAATCTCCTCACAAACCAAAAGATGTTGACCTTAAGAAAGTACTAGGTTTGGGAAAATAGTTCTTAAAAATACTCTTAATTTTGAATGTAAGTATATTTTAGTACAACTAATTGCTGTACTAATTGAATGCAATTGGAAATGAAGGTCTCAGAGGAGACTTCTGCTTGAGGGTAAAGTCTAGGCTTATATGATGTTTGCAGTATACATGTGGAACTTTAGGATGACTTTTTTTAGGGATAAAATGTATAGTGTTAAGAGTAGAAAGCGTAAAATAGAGTATTAGGGTAAAAATGCTCAAATTATAGCAAACCTTAAAGAGTCAGGAATAAGTGAATAAGAAAAAGAAACTGTGAAAGTAGATATAAAGCCATGAGATTAAATAACTTAATCAAAAACATGGAATAACTAAACCAACAGGCTTGTAAAAAAAATTTATTATTTATGTTATTTTTAAATACAGTGGTTCGATATTCTTCTTGCAACTGGAGAACTGTTTCTGTACTTAACTGCATAACTACAGTGAGATTTGATAATTTAATATAACAAAACCTGTAAACAGCAAGGATCATTATAGTATATGACTTAGAAGATATATTTTAATGGAAGAAAGAGCGTAAGAAGAAATGTTGGCAGTATGAGCTATTAGCTTCCCAGGAGGCCTGTCTCAGATTGTTTACTGGGCAAAGGAAAAAGAACTAGGCGACCAGGAAGCAAAATGAAGAAATTGGTTTTTGGGTGGGAGGTGCCAGGAGGCTTTCAAACAGATTGGGAAGGGTGCCTAAAATACCATTTTTTGAATGAGGAAGACATTATATCCCAAAAGGTTGAATGAAAGAGTAGATTATTTCTATGTATAGAATTAGAAGCAATCTAAGGCACAAAAAGCTTGATTTACCTCCATGTGCCTCCAATGCCAGGCAATTAGTTGAAACCAAAATCAATTTGCTGAGAACTGGGCTTTGACTCAAAAAAAAACTACAAGTTCTGGTTTGGCAGTTGTAGCTGCGTTCTCTCTGTTGCTAGGAAGATCAGGAGAAACAAGAAATGATGCAAGACACTTCTAAGGTTCTGCCCTTACAATTCCTTTACAAAATCAAATAGCCTTCATCCTTTTGTTGTTGCTGTTTATTGTTTAGTCAACATTGTATATTTAAGCTTAGAGAATTCTTCTGTCTCTTGAAACTTGAAAACAAATGTTCCTAAAGGTTCCCGAAATATGTAATTTTAGATTTATTTTTTTTTAATCATAGTGGTCTATTTTGTCAGGATTTAAAAAAAAAAATTCTCTGTTTTTTGACTTTGGGACTCTGGGGTTTT
This sequence comes from Tamandua tetradactyla, assembly GCF_023851605.1. Lineage (NCBI taxonomy): Eukaryota > Metazoa > Chordata > Mammalia > Pilosa > Myrmecophagidae > Tamandua > Tamandua tetradactyla. The sequence goes on along the minus strand of NC_135328.1, from coordinate 85,287,370 downwards.
CAAGGGAGAAGTAAAATGAAAAGTTTAAAGTGGAATTAGATATGATTGCCTAGACTAGTTCTTATTGTCATGTATCAGAAAATGGTTTACTTCCTGCCGTAAGCTTTTAAGGCTGGTGCGAACTCTGTGTGCCTCACATCAAAACTGTTAGGTAAGGCTCAGAACATTCAGAAAAAAATGTCTATAACTGTACAGCTCTTGATTTCATATCTTCAAAAGTAACTCTTATTTTTCTTTAGTGGCATTGGTCGGTAATAAATCCTCAGGCACCAAAGCATTCATATTGCTTTGTGCAGAAATTATGGTCCAGACAACAAAATACAGGCGATAACATAGATTTGAGAATTAGACAGATCTGAATTAGCACTCTAAACCACCATTTACTAGCTGTATTCCCTTTGACTGGGACTTAATTTCCAGTTTTCTCATTTTAAAATGGAGATAATGTATATCGTGTAGGGTTAAGATTAATGACAGCATATTAAATGCTTAGCACAGTACCTGCCATGAATGCTCAGCTATTGTTCTTAAAATCATTGTGTTGCTGCATACTATTCATGCTTATTATTCCAAATAAATAACACACATACATACATTTCATTGTACAACCTTGTTTGCTTCATAAAGCCTTCAAAGTAATGCTGTTATATGAAAGTACACAAAAATATGAATTAAAATGAGAATCAATGAGGTGTAACTTTTTCCTGAGAGATGAAGGTCATAGGACTCTTTCAAAGCACAGATTCAGAGAAAACGCTAAGCCGGAAAGGACTCCACTGGATTTCCCCCTGCGTTGAGTTTAAAGGAAGTCAGTCTTGTACTATAGAAGCATATGCAGCACAAGGCTGGTTTGACAGGTAAGCCATTTGCCATTACTGAGGCATGTAAGTTGTTTTTGGTTTCTAACATGTCCAAGGCACTTCTCATTGCCAAAATCTCTCCTTTGTTAAGCTTCATAAACTAATATAGTTCATGCTCAAAAGACATCCAATCAAAAACTATGAAGCTGCCATTGACTTTACATCTCCACTGGAGGGAATAATAATAAAAGTTCTAAGATATCCAACCATTCTTAAAAAGCTATGTATATGTCATACAAAGGGCTAAGAACTCAGCTTTAGAAACATCTCTCTTGGAGTGGTAGTTCTTTGATAAAATGGAAGATGCCATTGAAGGAAGGCTACTAGCTCTTTCTTGTTTTTCTAATTCCTTTATATGTTTCCTGAAAGACAATATCATGCTGTTGCAAAGGTTTCTGGCAGGCTATGGATTTGGTTTGGTGGTTACCCACTGACTCTCCCATTCCAAAGAAATGAGAACAGATGCACTTCTAATTCACAAATATAACCAACTGAAGACGCATCCGTTTTTGCTGCCCACTCTGTAAAAGCCACCCAGAAACTACAGGAAATCATTAAAGTGTGACTGTGGAGAAATTTTAGTACTCAAGTCAGATTTTTATGAAGACAAATATGCAGAAATTTCTCCAAGTACACTGTGTGGTTGTACTACGGATTTTGTATCAGGGTACAGGAAAAATTGTTACAGCAAAAATATTATCATGTTACTCTGCTTTAAATGAGATTGAAGTTTATTTTCCTATCATAAAATAGTGCATGAGTGAGTGGCAATGGGGCTTACAAACTGGAGTCATGCAGATAACTATACCCCTTCTGTCCTCTTGCAGAGCCACTGTCTGTGGTATTAGGTGTATCTGTGTGATTGAAGCTTACAGCCTCCATGTTTGGGTTCCAATAATGTATGGTGAGAAAAAGGAATATGAGGGCAAGCAACTATGTCTGTAAGGCTTTGAGGTTGCTTCATCATATTGATTATATCCCATTGCCGTAACTTATTCACTAGTACTCAGCAAGCTGCAATGGAATCTGGGAAATGACTTAACTGGTGAAAGTCACATTCCAAGCTACATCTTGGTCAGAGAACAGAGAGAGAGAGAGTGTGTGTTATATTGCTAAAAAGAAAAAGGTGAGAATTGATACTGGAGGATATTTGTACAGTATTTTCTGTGGCCATGGTCTGGGAGACTAACCTAGAAACTTTCACTGGGAAATTTAGATTCAGTTCTAGGAATATTTAGCTGTGAAATACAAAATTGTAGCACAAAAAGTTTCATGCTAGCTAGTACAATTAACTAAAGAAAAGCAGAGAACACATGTAAAATTTCAAGCAGATCTTAAACAAATGGCATTGGTGATAGAAATGGATTTAAAAGTACATTCTTGAACAATCTATCACATACCATTCTAGTCTTATGATTCAGAACATATAACCGAAAATAAAACAGAAAAAAAAACCTGATACCCCTAATATGCCACACTCAACTGCAATTTTAGCAAATCAGAATGGGGTGCCAAAAATAAAGTAAGAAGAGACTATGACAATCCTCCTTCTGATTTTGCCTAACTGTGAGTACTAGGTGCTAACTTGGAGTGAAAAACATACAGGCAACTTTCCCTTCAGTGCACAGAAGTTATTTTATCCAGTCAGAACTAAAAATTCTGTCCCCAGCCTTTGTCAACAACTCTTTCTCACTTGCATTGAGAGACTCTCTGCCCATGTGTGTCACTGCAGGATGTGAATATATGCAGTGCTACCTCACTCCCTGGAATGCTCTCATATCTTAGGGGAAGCACTCTGAAAAGTGCTGAGAATGGGGGTGTGCATGAAACAGAGGGTTCAATGGAAAATTTCAAATTGTATCTGACTCTCTCGTTCAATCAAAATCCAAAAAGGCTGGACAAGAGGAGACCTAATTTCAGGACAGTAAAGCAACATCGAATGACTCTAAATGCAACTCACAAGTTGACCTATGAGGTAAGGACTTTACACATTGTGAGGTTTTAAACTATTATGTACCCCCAGAAATGTCATGTTTTAATCTTGATCCAATCTTGTAGGAGCCACCATATCTTTTACTGCAGGGCAAGAACTTTTGATTACATTCTCTCTATGGAGGTGTGGCTCCACCCATTCCAGGTGGGCCTTGATTAGTTTACTGAACCCTTTAACAGAGAAAAGGTATTGGAGAGAGCCAGGAATGACAGAGCAGAGCTAGCACAGATGCCGACACTTGGAAAACAGAAATACAGATGTTTGGAGATGCTTGGAGCCCAGCAGACTTCACCGTGAGATGTTAAACAAGCCAGAACCTGGAGAGAGCTAAGGGAAGAGAAGAGATGAAAGCCAGCCCTGGAGAAGCAAAATGAGTAACTGTCACAGGAATAGAGGCTGAAAGCAGAGGAGCTCAGGAACAAGGGACCAGAAGATGCCAGTCATGTGACTACCAAGCTGACAGAGCTATTCCAGACCCATCTGCCTTCCCTGAATTAAGGCATCTTTCCATGGATGCTTTAGTTTAGACATTTTTATAGGCTTAGAACTATAAAATTGTAACTTATTAATTTCCTTTTATAAAAGCCATTCCAATTCTGGTATATTGCATTCCGATAGCTTGCAAACTAAAATGCACATCAACCTGACCATCTTATTAAAAGCTGACAGGAGGAAGTTGCTGGAATCCACATGGGTAGTGGTGACTATGGACAGGCCAGTACTTCTGGACTGGACTGATTTCCTGAAATAAAAAATGAGAACTGAAACAACAACAGGCCTTAATAGAAACTTCAGAAAGGGGACAGCAATTTAATGACTTTGATAATGTTCATATCTCTGAAAATGTGTTTTATAAGGTACAGAGATGTATTAGAAATTACCTGCTTGGGAACATTAAAATATTTTAAATCTCTGTTCTTTGTAAATATAATTAAGGGACTGTTCTAGTTTAATAGCTGCTGGAATGCGATATACAAAAAATGAATGGCTTTTAAAAAGGGGAATTTATTAAGTTGCAAGCTTACAGTTCTAAGGCCATGAACATGCCCAACTTAAGGCACCAACCAGAGGTTACCTTCACTCAAGAAAGACTGATGAAGTTCAGGATTTCTCTCTCAGCTGGAAGGGCACATGGGGAAGTCTGCTGACTTTCTCTCCAGGCTTTTTGCTTCACAAAGCTCCTGGGGGGCGTTTTCCTTCTTCATCTCCAAAGGTCTCATATTGCATGGGCTCTCATGGCTCCGAAGCTTTTTTTCAAAATGGTTCCCTCTTAAAGGGCTCCAGTAAGCAACCCCACCTTGAATGGGTGGAAACATATCTCCATGGAAACCATCTAATCAAAAATTACCACCCACAATTCGATGGGCCACATCTCCATGGGAACTTTCAAAAAGCTCCCACCCAGCAATATTGAATGAGGTTTAAAGAACATGGCTTTTCTGGGGTCCACAAAGTTGAACCAGCACAGAGACCATAAAGAAGGAACAGCTTGAGATAAAGTCAGAGATGCATAGGAAACTGGCAGGTGGCAGGAAAGAATGCAGGGAAGAAGGAAAGCAAAACAAGGAAGGGAGAGGAAAATCTAAATATAAAATTAAAATTAAAATCTTTGGAGGCAATAAAAATTCAAAATATATAAAATGCCTAAGGGAAAAATATTTAATATTTTCACTCACAATACACTGGAAAATAAATGAGAAAAAAATAAGAGATAATGATAAAAGAAGGTTGTGAATATTTGATCTAAGAGGAAGGTGAGAGAAATTCTATCTAAAAATTATAAGTTTTCAGTGGAAGAAGCCAAGAATAATATGAAAAGAGGTGACAGGGCATTCCAAGGGGAATAAATACATAATAAGCAGTTCACTCTCCAGATATATCCTGGTGAGAAAAACATTTGAATTTCAACAATATAAGAAAAATCCTGATAACAATAATAAAGAAAAAAATGTGTTAGCTGTAAAGAACACAAAATAAATTAAAAAATAAAAACAAACTTAAGATTCCTAGATTCAGAAATCTATGTCCTTACACTGAACACAAGAAAACAATGGAATTTTGAGGGGACAGTTTAGAATCTAAAATACCTAGGTCTAAACAAGTTATCATTCAACTAAAGAGACATCAGGGAAAGATTCTCAGCTATACAAGGACTCTAGAAATACCATCCTCTTTGTAAGAAGTTAATCTAAACAAAGAAAATGTGAATCAAAATAAACTGTCACAGCTAGAAAGCCATTATGGTAGAGCAGGCTTCTAAAACATTGAATCAATATGAATTGAAGTGGGCTAACTCTATTTCTTCCAATTTACAGCATGGTGATATAAAATTAACCTTTGGATGTTAGGCCTTTCTGGTTCTCCCTGATTAGTATTTTCATTGTTTTCTCTTGTTCTATGATGGTAGTTCAGCAACAGACTGAAAAATGTATTTTGATAAATTATGTCTTAATACATTGCATTTCCCTGTCTGAGTACTAAAGGCTCAAGTAATGATATAAATTCCCCCTTTTACTTTGAATGTTTGTAAGGAAAACTCTGGAATTCTCCAATTTCTGTCTCATTGACTAACTTTGGTTCCAAATCATTAGGATGCCTTATTTCATTTGGGGACATTAAAATGCTATTTGTTGATACATATCAGGTACCTTGACATCACTGGGTGAGACCTCTGAAAATCACACTCCTGTGAAACAATTACATGTGAATGTGTGTGTAAAATTGCGTTCCTTGCTTGGTATTGAGCTTGAAATGAAACGATCCCATGTTATTGACCTACAACAAAAGACCAGCAAAGTTTCCCACGTTCCTCTAGCCAGATTGTTCTCTGTTCTGACATTACTAGGATGCAGAAGGCATCATTAACTATCAAGGTCATGGTAGGTGGCTTGGTGTTGGGTGGAGGGTAAGAAAAGGTCACAATTGTGGGAGCAAATAGTATGAAAGGACTGAGAGTGAGCACTGAAATTATTAAAATAGATTTTATGGTTTGTACAAAAGACTACTGTATATATGGGTTGTAAACTGAATGGAAAAATCATTTTAAAGACTGCATATTTAGAAATGAAATTTTAGTATATAAATCAATAAAAATTGTATGATTTAGGTCTATAGTTGAATATTTCATTAGCTTAGACTGAGAACTAAGGAAAGTACTGGCAGTAGAAAGGAGGCTATGCACAATATTTTGAAAGGGACAATCTTAAGTTGTATTTAATCATCAGAGCTATATAAATAAAAGTGTCTATTTAATACATTGAAGGGTAACATGGCTAGTTTTCAAAGTGAAATGTATAACTTCCACATAACCTATAGAAAGCACAAGAAAACAAAGCATAGTTTCTGTAATTAAAGTTCAAACAGAAGGGAGCAGAAAAAATAAATCGCTAAATATTGAAATATACATAGATTGACAATGTTAAACTTTACCTGAGGCTTGTGCTCCTGGAAAATGGCAACAGTTGAGAAATTCTTCCATACTTTTGTGCTCTGGAAAATAGTTTACTGCAAAGAATCACCCTTCCCCATATGACGTAGATAAAACTCATTATGACCTCTTTGCTTATCTCTGAAAAGGCCAGACACAGACCCTCAAATTTCCATTCTTTGATTAGATAAACTGTCTTTCCCCATGAAACTAGCTAGACAAAGAGATAAATATTTCCTACTGAATGACTTACTAAGACCCCAATTACAACAACAATCCCAACTGTTAAATCAACCTACTTATAATGTATCTACTCTATTTATAAAAGTCTAAGGCAAAAATCTCCTTCTATGATCTCCAGATCTGGGGTGCTATTCCTTTTGCAGGTGACTGAATAAAATATATTTCCTTAGCTGTTTGCTTTTTGTCATTCACAGTTTAGTGATGTCACTCAGATGGAATCTGGACCCCTGTCTTCTCCACCCAGGAACTTAGGCCTCTTGTTCCCATTGTGTTTCCTTCCCTGACTATAAATTTGGGGTCATTCCAGCTCTTGATTCTTGTGCTCCAGACATTTGCCCATGGTAGCATGGTAAGGTAAGGATTTGATTTAGATTCTTTTTTTATTGAGTACCCTTTTGGTTTTGTCCTGTTGCAGACTTTTGTTAAAGCTTGTTTGGTATTATGGGAAACTTCAATCCACTATGAATACCATTCAAAAAAAGAAAAGAATATTATATGCTTTGCCATTATAGCAGTAATTCAATTAACTGCCCCATTTGGTACAATTTTACTTTTATGGAATCTTACACTATGACTCTTACCAACAGTCCACTCCTTTCAGCTCCCCTTTTACCCTCTAAAAAGTCACAACCTTTCCTAATCTAGGACTTTCTATGGATGCCCCCATTCATTATCCCCTTATTGTGACCTTTCCCTTGTTCTCTCTTCAGAACCTTTCCTTCTTCTTCATCCCTCCCTGGCTCCATTAAACTACCTTGCTCCCCAACTTCCCATCCTAAATCTTGTTATTGGCCCTTCCCCATCTGTGAGGAAAGGTCAAGGGACACCCACATCAACAGATATTCTTTAAGCCTTGATCTTGCTCAGATTTGCATGCTATAGTAAAAAAAACTTTCAGACACTTGAGAGAATACAGAATAATATGGTGATCAATTCAGATTGGTCCTCAGGGTATATTCTCCTATGCTCCAGGGAAATAGACCATCAAAGAAATCAAAACACCCCTGAGGCTTACACACAGTCTAAAGCCACAGGGAAGAACAAAAATATATTGGTCAAAGACACGAGATTAAACACAACACAGAGGTGGATCCAACTCTAATAGTAGATATAGATTGGAAAACATTTGCAAGGTTTACCCTGGCTTAGCTCTGAAGACCAAATCACATCTATCTTGGTCACTAGTTCTATTAATGACTTACAACCAGGAATTAGAAATATTATCCAAAAATATCAGGTAAATTGGTGGAATAACTCATTTCTTGGAATGCATATATAAGCTCAACACCATGAGGACTCTCCATTGCAGAAAAAGTCAAAAATCAACACAAAGCAATTGCATTGCTTTACAAATTGAACTATTAGAAGGAAACAAGGCAGGGCAATTTACTCCCTCCAAAACCCTATGGATAGTGACATTTGCAGATATTATAGAGAAAAGGAACATCAGATTTAGGACTGCATGGCCTTAAAATGCAAAAGTGCACTAGAGTTGGAAAATCCATCTCCCCCAATAGTTTCCTTCAAGAAATCCTCTCTCTCTTGTGACCACAACTAATTATCAACATGCAAGGGGAAATAATCATCCCCATGAATAGAAGCCCTTACTTTCCTAATGGAAACAAGACAACACATTCCTCTTATTGCCCTACCACCCTCCAATGGATTAGGAAAAACATACCTTTGGTGGGACTTAATCAATCTACTACATGATTTCCTTTATCTAAACTTCTTTTGCCCCAGTAGAAACTTTCACTACCCCATATAGCTTTCTGCTTAGTTCCACTACACACTGAATCTTATGGGAAGATATGTATTTTGCAATTGGAGTATTAGTGTTCTTTCCTCAAAGTCTCTGACTCCATAACTATACTTTTTTTGCCTTTTAATGGTTCTCAGTGATCAGAAGGCATTTCTTGCACCTGTCAAAATCCCCCAATCCCCTTTGAACAGAAAGACAGAGGGTTCCTAAAGCTGCAGGGATACCCATTTAAAAAAGAACCTACATAACCAAACTATTAGTGGCCTTTCCAATGAAATTATAACTTCTCCCATTAAGGTAGAGGAAGCTCCTTGGCTGAATAATGGGTTAAAATACATGCATCCCAAGAAAACTCTTCCTCAACCACCAGTATACTTCCCCTTGCTCATCAGCATTTAGAGACAGAAATTCTATTTAAGGAAGAATAGCCAGCACCTGAGGCAGAGAAGATAATTGAAAACAGGTTTGATGTTTTAGTCACTCAAGTGGTCTTTGGAGATACACAGACTTGGTCTTCTTGGTCCCTCATGTGAAACATAGACCACAGCCTCCATAACATTACACATCATTGTAAAGACTATCTTAAAGTTATCCTCCACAGTTATTGGCAGAGATGCTTTAACAGTCATTTTGAGCAGGTAATCTCAATTTTCCTGATTTGGTAGAAATGTTATAGTCTTGGTAAAATTATAAAAATGGACCAAGGTGATATTTGCTATCTTTTATATGACCCAGTGAATTGAAATTTTAGAATTGAAGCTATAAGCTCTTTATTTGAGTTGGTATGTATTTTTGCATGTGTGTGTGTGTTAGGGTTCTCTAGTGAAACAAGGAACCCAACTTCTGGTACCAAAGCTCTATGAATCAGGGTTCACTAGAGAAACAGAACCAACAGGACATATCTGTAAATATTATAAGATTTTATAAAATTCTCTCATGCAACTAAGGAGATCATGTGTCCAAATTCCATAGTGTAAGCTGCAACCTGATGAAGGTTTTTGATGAATTCTCCAGGAAAAGCTGAAGTAGAGATGAAAATTCTTTTTCTGACTGCTGACATCATCACTTGTTTTAAAATCTTCAATTGAATGGATGAAACCTGTCTCATGACTAAAGGCAATCTCCATTGACTATAGATGTAATTGGCTAAACATGCAGACAACTTGATAATTTAACTCCACAAAATGTCCCCATGGTAGCAATTAGTACAGGGCTTACTTGACTAAACAACTGAGCACCATTACCTGGCCAAGTTGACATATGAACCTAACTGTCCCAGTGTGTCTGTGTGTAAATTATATAACACTATCCTACGTGAGGATGGCATCAAATTAGATGATGAATTTTTAATGGAGTTTTATTTTGATGGGTTTAAAGCTAAACAAACACTTACATAAGTTGAAAATTCTTAAAATTCTTTCAAAAGAAGGAGATTGGACTTCTAGTATGTTCAGTGAGCAAAAGAAAGAAAGTTCTTATAGAAACTATTATCCCAAATATTTTGAGAACTCGAGTCTGGAAAATTTAAGTGAATATTTAGCAAACAAGACTAGTTTGATATTACTGCTTCAGTAAACTATTGGCATTATATATAAACAAAAGCATACATTTTGTATCCTACTTAGACATGTTCTCCCTAAAGTCTACAGATTTATGAATTTTAAAATCTAGCAGATCTACTAGATATTTAAGATTATGAGCATGTGAATTTATTTTTAACTGAAGTGAGTCATTATTCTGACAAACTTTCTTTCAACAGTAATTACGTATTGTAGTATGTCAGATTGCACATTGTTTCCAAGATCATTGGACTTATATGATAAGAAAAGTTAAGTAATAGGTATTCATAAAAGACCAAGATAAGATCTGTGTAGGATAGATCATTGAGGCATAATTTTTAATTTATTTTTGACTTTTAGTTTTATAATATAAAGAAGCTGCATGTATCTGGGTCTGAAGGAAATGTATGGTTATAAAAGTTGTAAGTGTATATTCATCTGCTCTGTTAGTCTGCTACAAAATGCAGATATATGAAAGATCACATTTATCCTCATAGTTTTCCTGTGAAATAGAAGTTACTATGGGTTCTGGTTTGCAAGCTGCTGGAATGCAATATATCAGAAACAGAATGGCTTTTAAAAAGGGGAATTTATTAAGTTGCAAGTTTATATGTTCTAAGACTGTGAAAATGTCCAAATTAAAGCAAGTCTATAGAAATGTCCAATTTAAGTCATCAGGGAAAGATACCTTGGTTCAAGAAGGCCAATGACATTCAGAGTTCCTCTTTCAACTGGAAAGGCACATGGCAAACATGGCAGCATCTACTAGGCTTCTTGTTTTGTGAAGTTTTTGTGGTAAATAGGAGGCATTTCCCTTCATCCCCAAAGGTCTCTGGCTGTTCGGGCTCTCTCATGGTTCTCAAACTTTTTCCAAAATGTTTCCTCTTTTAAAGGTATCCAGTAAACTAATCAAGATGCACCTGGAATGGGTGACATCACATCTCCTTCTAATCAAAGGCTAATACCCACAATCGGGTGAGTCACATCACTGTGGAGATAATCTAATCAAGTTCCAACCTACAGTGCTGAATGGTGTGTTAAAGATAAATCAGGATAAAAACATGACTTTTCTAGGATACATAATCCTTTCAAACTGGCACACTAAGTTTAAAAAATATAGATTATTTCATGTTAATGAATTCCTACTAGGAGCAATAGCAGTGTAGAAGAAGACTTTTATATGTAATATGCATATAGGATGTTTTTTCGTTAAGGAAAAAGAGAGTAGTTGTTCTGAAATAAAATGACCAGCTGTTCCAGAATGAGAAAGATGAAAGAGTAGAAAAAAAAATTAAATGGATATAGAAATTCGTAGCAGGTTCACAGGTACATATATGGAATTCCATTCCTCATGGCCAGAGTTGGCGAAGGTATGATGAGTTTAAATTTTTATCAATGAGCTTTAGAGGAGAAGCCTAGGATCAAGACTGAGGACCAAGATGCTTCAGGCTCCCTCCTTCCCCAATAGAAGCCTTGAAGAACCAGCAAGAATTGGTAAAGACAACTGTTCTAGTTTGCTAGCTGCTAGCATGCAATACACCAGAAACAGAATGGCTTTTAAAAAGGGGAATTTAATAAGTTGCTAGTTTACAGTTGTAAGGCCGAGAAAATGTCCTAATTAAAACAAGCCTATAGAAATTTCCAATCAAAGGCATCCAGGGAATGATACCTTGGTTCAAGAAGGCCGATAGAAGTTCAGGGTTTCTCTCTCAAGTGAGAAGGCATATGGTGAACACAGTCAGGGCTTCTCTCTCATCTGGAAGGGCACATGGCAAACACAGCATCATCTGCTAGCTTTCTCTCCTGGCTTCCTGTTTCATGAAGCTCCCCAGGAGGCATTTTCTTTCTTCATCTCCAGAGTGCTGGCGGATGGACTCTCTGTTTCATGGTGCTGCAGCATTCTCTGCTCTCTCTGAATCTCCCATTCTCCAAAATGTTTCCTCTTTTATAGGACTCCAGTAAACCAATCAAGACCCACCCAAATGGGTGGAGACCTCTCCTCACCTAATCCAGTTTAACAGCCACTCTTGACTAAATCATATCATCCAGGGAGATGATCTGATTACAGTTTCAAACATACGGTATTGAATAGGGACTACTCCACCTTTATGAAATGAGATTTTGGGCAAAACATGGCCTTTCTAGGGGGCATACTTTCTTTCAAACCAGCCCAACAACTTTCTCAAAGCTCCAGAGCACACTTAAGGGATTGCATAACAATTCAAGCACCATATCAAGAACAAAGCTACATAAAAGCTTTAAGATTGTGTGGTGCCCTGGCTAGCCTCCTCCCTTACTTCCCCCCGGAACTCTCACTGATTCAGTGCAGAACCAACCTGTGTTTCAGTTTTAGAGAGAGCTGGGTAATCCTCCTGCTCACACTGGGAGCATGTATGTCTAGCCCAATTTCTCTGGTGATGGCCTGAGGGACTCACTGTCCTGAAATGTGTCCTGCATTGAAAGGCAGTTCACAGAATTCTTCTAAAGAGCGTTGTGGAGAGCAGCTGAGGTATGCTGCCTGGGGCAACAGATTTCTGACTGTAGGATGTATAGTGTAGTACCTGGAGCCATGAGGAACACATGGACAAAGAACTGAAGGAAATCAGGGAAATGATAAACAAACACAAAGAGAATATCAATAGAGAGATGGACATTATGAAAAGGAAAACAGAGCTGGAGAGTACAGCAAAAGAAATTAAAAATTCCCTTGAGGGGTTCAACAGCAGGTTGGAGCTACTAGAAGAAAGGATCAATGACTTAAAGATAACTTTTGTCTAGGGTAAAAAGAAGAAAGAATGAGGAAAAGAGAACAAAGCTTAATGAACCTGTGGGACACCATCAAACATACCTGTATATGTATTATGGCAATCTCAGAAGGAACAGTAGGTGAAAGGGGGGCAGAGAGAATATTTGAAGAAATAATGGCTGAAAACTTCCCCAATTTAATACAAGCCATGAATATACATGTCCATGATGCTCCACGAGCTGACCCATGCCATGGCAATCAAACTGCCAAATGCCAAAAATTCAGAGAATTCTGAAAGCTGCATGAGAGAAGCAACATGTCACGTATAAGGAAGCCTCAGTAAGATTAAGTACATACTTTTCATTGGAAACCCCAAAAGCAAGAAGGCAGTAGCATGACATTCTTAAATTGCTATAAGCAGTAAACTATCCACCAGAGTTTCTATATATAACAAAACCGTCTTTCAAAAATGAGAAAGACATTGAAATATTCCCAAATAAACAAAAGCTAAGAGATTTCATCTTCATTAGATCAGTTTTACAGGAGATGCTATAGAGAGTGCTGCAGGTTGAAAGGAAAGCGCAATAGACAATAGATGGAAGCAGCATGAAGAAATAAGGACTTCTGGTGAGAGTTATAACAGGGGTAAGTATATGTGCCAGTTCCAATTTAATTTTAGTTTTAACTACACTTTTTACCTTTTACATGGTCTAAAAGACAAAAACAAAAAAAAAATGATGAGAAATCAATGGATTTGGACTCATAATGGCACACAATTTGTGACAAGAATTATAATGGGAGGATAAAGGGGTATAGGAACATATAATTTTATGTATGCTCATAAACTACTGATGTTAACTTGTTACCAACAGCAAACAAGATTGTTACCAATTTAAAATGCTAAATTTAAGCCCCCTGGTACAACTACAAAGGCAATACCAGAGAATATGCTAGCTCACAGACACTGAAATGAGAGTGCAGGTTCCCAGGGGCAGGGGTAGGGGGATTGGAGAGTCCATGCAAAATGGGTATGGGGTTTCGGTTTGGGTCAGCAGGTGTGATAGAAGGGGCTGAGAGAGCCACAACACAGTGACTGTGATTAATTCTGCTGACTATCCTGCTCGGGAGTGGTTGAGGTGGGAGTGTTTATGTTGTATATATGGTCCCACATCAAAAGAGAAAAGAAAGAACAGCTACAGAGATAATGGCTTGAATATCCACAGAACTAAGTGTTCAAGGCACATTCTGTGCACAGCCTATACTCAGATGTTCAAGAGAAGGATAGACAGACAGCTCGGTGTAGAGGTAGACAGACTGATGGATTGATGGAGAGTAGAATTACATGGCAAATGTGGAAGAATGCTAAAAGTGGGGGATCTAGTTCTCTGGGAGGAGAGAGGTATGTAGGAGTTTTCTGGGACGGGTTTGTGTTATTTATTTAATTGTCTAGTAAATTTGAAACTATTTCAAAATAAAAAAATTTAATTTTAAGAAAGGGCTTTAGTATCAAATATCCTGATGCAAAACTAAAATTTATTTTTCTCTCTGTTGAAATGATAATTCCTTGGATTATTAATCTACTCTTGATAAGTGATACTAAAGTTGTTCTTTGCCTTCTGAGCAATCTGCCTAAAAGGCAAAGGATTCGGGGTCTTAGCAGAATAATTTCCTGTGCTTTATGTTCATTTCTTTGAGCAGCCCCATGTGTTTTCAGTGTTATTTCACTTCAACTGATAAACATCCTTATTTCCTGTAGATAAGCTCTGTGAGTGATGAATTCTCTCAGCTCTCATTTATCGGAAAATACTTTTTACGTTGTCTTCATTTTTAATAGATACTTAGCTTCTAAATATCTAGTACTTAGATCAAAATTGATAGTTTTTATCTTCCTCTCAGCATATTAATAAAATTCCCCTTTTATCTTCTACATTTCATGATGTTTCATGACAATTTAGAACTTGATCTTATTTTTTTCAATGAACATATCTATATATAATAAACTTTTGTACATAAAATTAAAAATATATACTTTTGCAACCAATTAAATTTAATATTTGGTTTTCTACAGTTTTACTGCGATGTGCCTAAGTGAGGGTTTCTTTGTATCCATTCTTCTTGCAGCTCATTCACCTCAAAACTGAATTTTAAATTTTCTTTTACATTTCAAAACAAAATTTGGCCATTTTTTTCTTCAAAAGTTTTTTTCTGCTCCTAAACTCACTTTTCTCCTGTTTTAGAACTCCATTTTCACATTTCTTAAAATATTTTCTACTTTTTCATAGATAAAATTTTGTTTAGTATATCCAATATTTTACCCTTCTATATATAACTAAGTTTGAAGAGGTTCAACTGCTCCATTTCAAGTTTACAGACTTTTTCTTTTTCACCCCATCTAAATATAGGCTCATATAGTAAAATTCCCACTTTAGATACT
This sequence comes from Tamandua tetradactyla, assembly GCF_023851605.1. NCBI lineage: Eukaryota > Metazoa > Chordata > Mammalia > Pilosa > Myrmecophagidae > Tamandua > Tamandua tetradactyla. Next base: position 85,272,346 of record NC_135328.1, on the reverse strand, counting down.
ATAATTTACTGTTCTAGAATACATTTGTTTTTTTTAAATTTTTTTTGTTTTTTTTTTTTTACATTTGTTTTTAATAGTTTCCATTTCAAATTTCTCCGTTGAGATTACTCATATGTTTATTCATTATTTTTCATTTTTTTCTGTTGAAATCCTGAACACATGTAGTTACTTAGAAAAAGATCTGTTACCCCCAACATATGTGTCATCTCTAGATCAGTTTCTTTATTTTGTTTTTTTTCCTTGAAAACCTTGGACACATTTCAAATATCTTTTTTTGGATAAGGTTCTCTTAATTCAACTTCCATTTCAATCATGAGTATTCTCCCATAAAAAGTTTTTCCCTTTGCATGTAGGTCAAACTTTTCTGCTTTTACACATGTCTAGTAATGCTTTTATGCATAGAGGGCTTTGTAAATGCCATATAGTTAATATTCTGTTGTCGTCAGCCTTTTAAAGAGTTCTGAGTTTTGTCACGGAGGGGCAGAGAACTTACTGGTAGAGTCAGCTTGAAATACTGTCAAGACTTGATTTTGGTTTTATTTGAGGAGTCTTAGCGTAGCCCTTCTTCTAGGATTAGGGCAGCCCTACTAAGTTTTTGCTTTTCCAGGCTCAACATGTCATTTATTCAGCAAGGCAGCCTCACTCTGGCTGGTTAAGAAGTCAGTGGCTTCAAGTACCAAATGATCCTTGAAATCTCTACTTGTCTGTGTAGGCCCTCCTTTCTCATACTTTGCATGCAAATCATACCCATCCCAGCTACCCCCAACTGTGACCAGTTTTCCCTGCCCAGGAAGCCCACTGCTTTTTGTCTTCCCTCAACTTCTCTATGCATAGTTTGCAAAATATCCCTAAACAGATAGTTGGGATGAAAGTTCATCTCAAATTATGTATTTCCATTCTATTTAGGATCAGAGCCCCATGTTTCTACATGAAAATAGTTCGCCCAAAGGTATTTTCTTGTTTATGATTGTTTTCAGCAAGTATGTAAGTTTTATGCATGTTTTTCTTTCAAAAGCAGGAGAAAAATCCCTACAACTAATTTTTAATTAGATAGTATACAACTGAAATTATGAGAAATACAGAAAAAACTTACTTTTAAAGTCCCAGGAACACTTTACATATTTTAACCCATTCTACACCACAAGGAAACACTTAACACTTTTTAGAAATTAATTCCGTCATCATGATTACATAAAATCAGAAACAACTGCTAAAATTTCAAAGAAAAGACACAAACTTATAAATGGAGATTTTTACAGTTACAACAAGATCATTAATTAAAAATCAGAGCTACAGTTAAAATCTAATTTGCATATAGAGTACTCCTAAAAAAATAATTTCAAGAGGTAACGTAAGTGTTACACATGATATGAAGAAGATGCAAGATGATCATAGTGAGAAGCTGAAAACAGTAACTTTTAAATTTAAACAATTTCATACTTTCTTCTTTCTCAATCTTCTCCCCCATATTTTTATTAACTGTATTTCTCCTTTGATGTGCAGACTTATGATGGCCAAAGATTGCATATCCATCCCTACAAATCCTAACTAATGACTCCATTTCTAGAGTAAATAATATTTAAGCTTTAAGCTTGGCTTTGAAAACTGGACACAACCTATAAACATGTGCTGGAAGATTTGATTGCATTTACCAGATACAAATTCTGTGAACTTTGCAACATAGAAGAAATGGTACATTGGGTAGAAGTTGGGAATAGGGAGGGGAAATAGCTTTTAAATGTGGAAATGTTAATTTCCTCCTATTGAAGGGTAGTAAATAGGCATACTTTCTAAAATTAACAGGTCAAGAAATATAGTAAGGCTATATAAAGCATGAGGAGTAGAGATGAGGAAAATGTCAGTAATATAATTTCTTCATGTTTCAGAGTGGTAAATAAATAGATTTTGTTTATAATCAATAAATCAAGAACAAATTGTAATATTACCTTAATTAGAATTATGAAGGTAACCACCAAAGCTAAAAGCAGAAATTAAAATCCAGCACTATCAAAAAAAAAAAAAAAATCCAGCACTATCCCAGGATCAGAAGAAATGATATTTCTTAACTAAAGAATATCTATAATTTTCTGAATATAGGGATAAAATAATAAAAAAGAAATCCATGCAAAGATGCATCCTGGCAAAGTTTCCAAAGTACCTGGATAAAGAAGAAAAGTTATAAAAGTCTGGTAAGTAAGAAAGAAAAAAAGCAAGAATGAAAATAATATCTATTATTACTTGTATAATTGGTTTTAACACATTTCAGATCTAATCAATTCCCTTTAAATGCTTAAAAAATATAAGAAGCCAGGCATATTAGGAGAAAGTGGTCAATTTAAAAACATATTGTAAATGTATTGCTGAGCCAATAACATAATCAATATTCTTGCTGCATAGTTAAAACTTTGGCAAACATTGTTAAAAATAAATAAAGAGATTTAAAAGCAGGCTTTTTTTTTTTTTTAACCCATTTCTGCTACTACATTTTACTTAAGAAACTAACTTAAAAAGCATAGCATTGTTGGGTGGTATGACAGTGGCTCAGTGGCAGAATTCTTGCCTGCCATGCCAGAGACTCAGGTTCAATTCCTGGTGCCTGCCCATGCGAAAAAAAACCCAAAAGCATAGCATTGTTGTTCTATGCATTTAATAAGGTGTTTCATAAACTACTTTCATTTATATTGACAGTCTTCACAATGTATGTAGCTTATATATTGAGTAATGGAAGAGCAAAATATCAGGTTACTGAACTTCAATAATAACTACTAGCAATGGAAGCATGTAATAACACAATGCAGGAAAGAGAAAATATATAGGAAAGTAACTGTGTTTTGTGTTTGTTTATTACATTTGTATGTGCATATATGTGTGTGTCTGTTGCAAAAGGTCAACCTATTCTTTCCAGTCACCCAGAAAGAAAGATGACTAGAATATCTCAGTTTGCCACTCTCTGGTAATTTCTCTTCACTTAACCTTCTTTGGTGGCAGGCAAAGAAGAAATTTGTTCCCTGTAGACATGATTATTTACAGAGACTCTAAGAGCGTCTGATAATTCCAGAAAAGGCAGCCAAGATATGGAAAAGTTGAACAGAGGTTTGGAAAGCTGGAGAGAGGGTACCAAAAAATAGAGTCCTAGAGCAGGCAAGTAAAACCCTTTGCTTTATCTTGGGACCACTAAATGCTAACCTCTAGAGGCAAAGAGTGAATCAGTAGTAGACTGGGTAATCAATGAACTTCAGAAATGCTTCAAATAATTTGAACTCCAGGAAGCAAATAAGGTGATCTGGAATTGCTCTTGCCCAAGAAGTCTGAAAGAAGAAACAAAAATAATCTTTAAAGGAATGTAAAATAATTCTAGTCCTTGAATTATTTCTATAATTTGTTATTGTGATATTCAACAGTAAATTACATGATAAGCAACATATTATTAATACCAACCAAAACACATTACAAAATAAAAATAGACCCAGAAGAGATTCAGATAATGCTTACTATGTTCAAGAAGATAGAAGACAAAATTGATAAATTTGGCAGAAACTGGAAAGTATGAAAAACAGTAATAATGAGTTTAACAAAAGAGGCTGAACTGAAGTAAAAATAATAAGCTGGTAGATATCTTTGAAGAAAATATCCCAAATGGAAACAGGAAATAAATATGGGTAGCAAACACAGAAAAGAAAATAAAAAATATATATACACAGTATCATGGGTTAGTCTGAGTCACAGGACAGAAGAGATAAAATAAGGCTAATGCTTTACTGAAAAGACAATGCCTGAGAATTTTCCAAAACTGATAAAAGATATTCAGCTACCGATTAAAGAATTTAACTAAGTATGAGGAAAATATATGGAAATTTATCATAAATTACTTAATAAAGGCATTGAAGAGCAAACAGGGAAACCAGTAATTGAGGGGCCAATATACCAGAAAGAAGAAAAATAAGCTGAAGTGAGCTAAACCTTCTATGAAGTTTATTCCCCCTCCAGGTTTACATGGGTTCTTAGGAATTGACTTAAGAGTTAAGAGTTGGTGGAGCCACCAAATGGAACACTTTAGCTTAAACTTTGGCAGACCCCTGAACTGGGGAAAGAAAGGTGAAGTTCAGGGCTACAAAGGCTGCCAGAACTTGGGGGGACAAGCTCCTACAGAAAATAAACCTACAGCAAAGTGAGGCCAAAACCTCTCCTTTTTACCCCCCACAAAAGGATTTTTCTGTTTCCTAAATTGTGCATAATGCTCTTAGGACATAAGCAAAATATTTTATGAGGTAAGAAGCAAGAAACATTGGAAGCTAAGAAGCAATGAAACTAATTTTAGTCTTCAATTCTGCCAATGTTCTGAGTATACAAAGATTAGAATTTAGAGACCTCTAGATTATTATTTGAGAGCTCATAGAGAACACATCCTAGGAATATAGATAAACCAAAAATGTCACATACCTTAAGAAAATTAGATCCAATTACTAATTATTTCTATACCTAATTGAAATAAGTTAATCAAACTGTATACAACTCAGCATTGTAAGACAGTAATATTAATCAAACCTCTAGAACAGCATTTTTCAATAATATCTCGTGTAATAATTGAATCTACACTGTCCAAAAGGGTAGCTGTTAGCCATATGCATCTATTGAACACTTACAGCAGGGCAAGTAGGACTGAGGAACTGAATTTTTAACTCTATTTAATTCTGATTATTTTAAAATTTAAATAACCACATATTAGTTGATAGACACTGTACTAGGCAGTCCAGCTCTAAAATTTTTCATCAATACTCAGCATTCAATCAAAAGTTACCTAGCTTCAGAAGACACAGGAATAAATCATAAGTGGAAAACATAAGTGGAAAACATAGAAAATAGAAATAGATCAACGGATGACACAGTTTCTGAAGTTTTCAGATCCATGTACAGTTGGTTTATGAAAGAAGTGGGCCAAGGAGAAACATGGAAGAGTATGGGGAAAAACAGATTAGGAAAGGGAGAGGAGCAAATCAAATGTGTCATTTCAAGTGAAATCAGACTCTCAGCCTGATAACACAGGCACTCTGACATGTAAACTACATTGCAGTGTTTGTCCTCTCACAGCAAGAGCTGGGCTTTATATTCCTTTACCAATCTGTCATTGACTACAGGCTGTCTTTGGAGGAAGGGGTATGTGACAAAAACTCCAATACTTATATAAATCAATTTTCACTAAACTTGAAGCAGTTGTGACCAGTAGTGTTCAGATACCTTTTCACAGAGAAAATACTTCCTGACTTGATTGTTCCTTTTTCAAATGTGAATTTTTTAAAAAGATATTTAAACCTTTTTCTGTATCTTAAAGATTGTGTAGATTGGTCTTGGGGAAGGAGGGATAAAATTTGAGTAAATCTAATGACAGTGATATAACCAGGGACTGAAACAATTTTCCCATCATCCTTTGGTTCTGAGCATTTGTTGTGCCCTTTAAGATATCCATCCTTTTCTTTTAAAATCTAAGACTTTCACTTGAAAGATTTTATTGCAAAAAAAAAGTTCCAGAAGTCAATAAATTTAGAGGATAGTGGGTATTAGGAAAAAATAATCAACATTTTAGGGCTTTAATTTTATCTTTTTTAATTGTATAGGAAGAATGAAAAAATAAACATGTAAAGCAGAACTGTAATGTGAAGACATTTGTGTTGTCATCATGAGATGCATAGGCATTGTTAGTTTAGCATGTGTGCAGAGTTCATGGCCCATAGCTTTCCTCAAGTGTCTCTTATTTTTATTATGAATTCCCTTTTAGTGTGTGTATTTGTTTTGTAGGGCTGCTGTAACACACAACCACAAACTGTGGGCTTAAAACAGCATAAATGTATTTTCCCACAGTTTTAGAGGCTAGAAATCCAAAATTAACGTGTCAGCAGGCCTAGGCTCCCTGAGAGGCTCTAGGGAAGAAGGCTTTCTTGCCCTGTCTGACTTCCAGTAGCCCCAGAGGGAAGGCTGTGGCAACATGATTCCGGCGGGAGCCTTGGCCTTCTTGCTTCATCCCTCCCTCTCTGGGTCCAAATTTCCCTCTCCTTGTAGGGGCACACGTCATATTGGATATGGCGCCCACCTCAATCAAGAGTGACTTCATTTTAACTCAATGACATGTACAAAGACCCTGTTTCCAAACATCTGGCACAGACTGAGACATGAACCTTTATTATAGAAATTTACAGGTGTGAAAGAAGGAAGCCAATCAGGGGATCACGCAGCTCTAAGAGTAGTTGGTAGGGAGCTCCATGTGAAAGTGTTCAACACTTAGGGGAAATCAACAAGGCCAGTTCTGGGGCTGGAGACAAAGACTTTCCTCAGCCTATGAGAATGTGGGCACAGCAGAGGAGTCTCGTCACACAAGGGTAGACTTGATTATAATTAGTGTGCGCAGAGGAAAGAGTGTAGATTGCTTTGCAGATAACAGTAAACATGATAACATGACAAGGACTCGGAAGGGGGTAGGGTACAGGTTAACATCCTTTGCAGAGAAGAGTCTGGTTTCCTACCTGCATTGATGCTCTCTGCACATCCCCCCTCTGGTAGGGCGCTAAGCGTAAACACCGACCCAGTTCAGGTTGCGTGCTTTCAGGGTTTACAGAGACTTGGGGAATGGCTCGGCCCCTGGGTTCCCACAGGGGTTTAGAGCTTGAACGTTTCTTTCTGGGGAACAAAATTCAACACACACCAGAGTGAAGCGAAAGGATAGGCCCACAGAGTTGAACTGAACTGGTAGCCAAGCCCTGACAGCAAGCTCTAAAGCAGAAGTTTCAAAGTGTGATACACAGGCCAGCAGCATCAGCACCATATGGGAACCTGTTGGAAATGCAAATTACAATATCAGTCTTTCCAGTCTTGTCTTTTCTCTCTTTTTTTTTTTTGCATAATATCATTTAAAATATTACTTTAAAATCCATGCTGGGGACTCCATTATCTGAAGCCACACAGCCTCTTCCTATGATTTTTCTCTTCACATCTTTTTCTCATGTGCCATGTTACTTTTAATGCAATGCTGGCTTTCTGACGTCATGTTATTCTGGTTTTCCCTTGTCTCACTTAGAATTTCTCATGTATGCAAGAGCCACTTTATGTATTTTAGCGAAGAAGTTGATGCTTAAACTGTAATTCGAAGGGCTGGGACACCAAAGGGATTGTATTGGGTTTTCAGAAAATTGGAAAGTGCAAGAATTTCAAGGGAGGCACCAAAGGTGATGGCACCTCTGGAATGACCAGAATGGGTGATTCGTAGGGAAATGCCTGGATGGCTCTGGAAAAACCACGTGCCTGTCATATACAAATACCCATGTGTCTGCTATAAACTTTCATTGAAGAATAATGGCTTATTATTACTATTATTATGCTTCTGATAGCGTACATGTTCTTCTCATTAAACTAACCAAAACCTACTGGCAGAGGCTAGGAAAGGTAATTTAAATTCATTTAAACCTTTTGACTCAGAGGGAATTTTAGAAGGTTAGGATTGAAACTATGTATCAAACAAAGTATCCGGGCATATCTTTTCATTCTATTCTTTATTGTAGTGAGTTTACCTAAACTTTTACCTTTACCTTTTCACCTTTTTCCCCCTTTTTTTTTTTTTTTTTGGCATGGGCAGGCTCTGGGAATCGATCTCAGGTCTCGCGCATGACAGGAGTGATTGCTGCCACTGAGCCACCACACCACTCAGTTTTCACCTTTATAACCTAAAAGTAGGTTTGATAATAGTGAGTATATCACATAGCAGCACCCCCTAACAAGTATATAGACCTTGGCTAAGGAGGACTCTAAAGGGAGATTCTGCAGAAATCTAGCATGGTCTTTGGAAATCAAAGTTCTAAGAAAAAAAGAATCCCAGTTCTGTAGTTTTAAGTCACGCCCATGGGAGATGTTTCTTAATATATTTCCCATACTGCCTTGCACACAGATACCATTCAATAAATGCTGCTGTTATATCTATCACTGTCTTCACCAACACCTAAGTTTGTGCACTCTAAGAAATAGAACCCTAATTTTAATAGGATGACTGGGCCCGTTTAGTTCAAACAGTTATATTTAACAGCACATGAATTTGTTCTTAAATCAGAACATTATAAAGATAACAAAGAGATATGTTTGAGAATGCCTAAACCCATATTATCTAAAAAGAGCTATAAATATTTTACTTTACATGCTGTTGGCCTTTAGATAAAAGAAGGTACTCTCTGTAGTGTGCATTTTGCTCCTTACTCTTCTTTCAGTGAAAAATCAGTAAAAATTTATTTCTGTTCAGTCCTAACAGGGAACTCTACTATGGGTCATCAAGTCAAAGATATCTCACAGAACACTGATGGTCTGCATCTATCTTGCTATTCCAAATAATCTAAATTCCACAGGACATAATTTTGTTTTCATCCCCATGAGTGTGGAGACTAGAAATGAAATTAGAAACCTCCAGTTCCCTCACAAAGTGGATAAGGTCATCTGGAATGTCCTTGACCAGGCCCTAAACTTGCCACCCTTTGTACAATGTGACAATCAATTAAGAGCTCAGTGATAAAAGTAAATACTTTGTTTTTTTGGTTTCTGGACTAAAGGAGCTGTCCTCACGATCCCTGTTATCTTACTAGGCCTTACCCTGAGCTTTGAGGCCAACCTTTTTAATAAAAGCATGTAATCTTGCAAATTTTGTCCTATCTTCATATATTCCTCTGTGACATGTGTAAAGAAGAGGTATTACAATATGATTTGAATATTTCTGATACCCTTTGACCAAGTAATATCTTATCTCATTTCATTCCTAAAACATTTATATGAAAACACTATGAAATTATCTGGATAAAGGTTTTTTATTTCTTAAACTAACAAACTTATGGTAATCTCTAGAGAGTAGCTAACCATCTCTATTTAGACTTACGAGTATCTCTGTGGGTACCACATTTTCCTTGTCACAGGATTCTTGTTTCAGAGATCTCATTAATGTCATTGAATATTGTAATTTTTCATTGTATTTGAAAGCTAACAGTTGCCTTCAAGTAAAATTATATATATTTTTGTTCACTCATTTATTTGTAAGGAAGAACAAATATATTCTACAAAATCTCTTAAAATGTAGAACTAACAAAAGATATTTCATGTGTTAATAATCACAAGGAGGTGAAAAGATTAATGGTCTATGGCAATCATACTTTATAAGTATGAAGTGTACAAATACTGCTGTTCATAGCATTCAATGACTAATTTTCCCATAATAAACATTCACAGTACAGTGCATGAAGGGATTAAACTGAGAGATGGTTAATGGTGCCTAACCATGAGTAGTTAATCAGTAATTCTTATAATCATCAAATTTACAAAATTTTCAAAATCATATGAAAAGTTATTTTCACTCTTATATAGGAGGAATTCAACATCTGAATGTTTGAGAATGTAGACCATTAAATTGTTTGATGATTTTTAAAAATCTGCTCTGCTTTCATGTCTATCTAAATAAAGTTTAATGGATAATTCATTTGTTTGAATTCTCAACAAATGTAGGTCAAGATTTCTTTCACTTAATATGTTTAGTTTAAGCTGTAGTCTTCTGAACCATATTTCAATTTTAAATTTAATCAAGGTGGAATTAAAATTTTGGAGTGCATAATTTTTACAACAATATCCCTAAGAGTCTTTTGTCCTAGGATTATTCAAAGTATAGTCTTTAGTGATTATTAATTTCTATCAAAGTTTTTCCTGCCATCAAGAATTTTTATGAATTCCTGTGGTGTCATTCTTTGGAGAAGTTGAACTCTTTATTGCTCAATCAGTGGTTTTTTTTATGCTGTATGGTGGGGGTCACACTTCATTCTTTTTCAGTGTGAATATCCCATTATTGCAGCATCATTTGCAGAATTTTTTATTTTTTGGTGGTGGGGGGAAGGTGCATGAGTTGAGATTCGAACCCAGGTCTCCTGTATGTTAGATGAGAATTCTACCACTGAACTCAATCAGTATTTTCTATGCATTGTTATGATAAATAATGGCTTTTGAATTCCTTTGGGAACTCTCTCTCTCTCTCTCTGATTTTTAAGTTTAAAACCAGAAGTTTATGCTTGATTAAATGAGGTTCCACCAACCATCACTCAGTTTATTCCCTTCATGTATAATGTAGTATGAGTTGAAATGATATTTTTATTTTTTCACATGTAAATATACTGGAAAAGTTAATTCACCCGAAAAGCCTTAAGTATCTCCACTGAGGAAGCATTAATATGACAAGATAAAAATGAAAATGCCTCAAAGGAAATAGATAAATGGAACAATGTTCAGCATTAAGAAGGAATGAAGTCTTAAAGCCTGCAAAAACATAGATAAATCTTGAGGACATCAAGTTGAGTGAAATAAGCCAGATGCAAAAAGACAGATATTGTATGATCTCTCTACTATGAGCTACTTATAATAAGTAAACTTGTACAGTTAAAATCTGGAATATAGTTTAATTGGAAATAGAATGGGGGTAAAGAACGGGAAACTGACAATGTGTGCAGAATGTTTAACTAGGTTGAATTTAAGTGTTTGGAAAGGGATAAAGGTGATAGTAGCACAATATGGTGAGTGGAATTAACAGCACTGAATTATGTGTATGATTGTGGTTGAAAAAGGTGGTTTAGAGTAAAGTATGTCACTAGAAGATAAGCTAGGGGATAGAACTGGTGACTGCATAACACAGTGAATCCTGTGGTAAACTTGCATGAAGGTTCTTCCATGAATTAAAAAGAGTTACTATTATAAAGAGTTAATAATTACAAAGAGTTAATAATACACTATTCCAAAGAGTTAATATTAAGTGGTATATGGGGAAAATGCACCTACTATAAACTATGTACTATGGTTAACGATAATATTTTAATATTCTTTCATCAACAGTAACAAATGTACCACACCAATGCTAATGGTCCATAATAGGAGAGATAAGGAGTACAGGATTTTTTTTTGTTTTTTGAGTAATGAAAATATTCTAAAAATGGTTGTGGTGAGGAATGCACAACTCTGTGATGATACTGTGAGCCAATGATTGCACACTTTTAATCAATTGTATTATATGTGAATATATTTCAATAATCTGCTAAAGAAAGAGAAAGAGATAAAATATGATAATAATATATAATTAACCAAAATGAAAGAGTAAATAAATTAATAAAAACAAATAGCTCAATTGAAAAAGAAGGACAGGTAAATTCCCCAATTGCTGGGAGTGTGTTCTAGCACCTCCACAGAGATAACATGTGGCCTTTAGCCAGAAAGGTAGGGGACTAGAAATGAGGTCCCTGTGTAAACCAGAGTGTCTGTTCCTCCATTCATGGAGATTAGAAAACCTGCATAAAGCACTTTTGTGTCAGTGTAGGAAACCATGTTTTCTTCCTAAGTCTCTACGTATAAAAAACAGTTAAGTCTCCCCAGTACGGAAAACCCGGCTGCGAATTAACATAAAACTGTCACAATAATAAAGTTAAAAACTGAGTGACAGAATTTATCATAAAGAACATTTATGAGATGCAACAAAACTAAGATGCAGATCCTTTTTGAAAGAAGACACAAGACGTGGGGATAAAATGTTCTGTACAATCTATAGAATAAGCAAGGGAGTTTGCAGCTTTTGGCCTAGGGAGGCCAAGGTGCAACTGTCTTTGGTCTTCAAGTCTGGGCTCATCAGACACCAGTTGCCTCTGTCACACCACCCACGTTTGACCTCAGTGAGACCAAGGGCGTGCACTTGAGTTGCATTGGTGGAACAGGCGTGCCACATGTGCCCACTGGCACCCAGGTTCTGCCCCCTAGATCAGTCTTCAAAATGTACTGTTGATGATATTGCCAAGGCATCAGTTGACTGGAAAGGTATAAGGATTTTGGTGAACTGACCATTCAGACAAGCCAAGACTAAGGCGGGTACCTTCTGCTTCCCCTCTCATAAACAAAGCCGTTGAAGAACCACCCAGAGAAAGAAAGAAGCAGAAAAACAGTAAACACAGAGGAAGTATCACTTTTGATGACATTGTCAACATGCCCCAACAGATGTAGCACCACTGATCTTGAGCCAGAGAACTCCATGGAAGTATTAAAGAGATTCTTGGGATTGCCCAGTCTTGGGCTGCAAGGTTGGTGACTGCCACCCTTGAGATATCATAGATGACAGCAGTGGTGCAGCTGATTAAGAACTACAAAGGAAAATATTTGAATAAAGGATCATACGACAACCAAAAAAATAAAAATGTAAAAGGAGGGGGCAAGGTTATGCCTAAAAAGATGAAACAAGGCATCAAAATCACAATAAAGCAAAACAAAATAAGAGATGGCTCTGAAGACAGACTGCCTGGGTTCAATGCCCAATTCCACCATTTGGATGTATTAGGTACTTTTCTTACCTGCTATTTATCAGTGTTCCCACATGCAAAGAAGAGATAATTATAGTCTTTTTCTGATAATGTCCTGTCAATAAACCCTGTCCATAAAGGAATAAACTTAAAAAGATAAACAATAGCGTAAAAGATATCCTAAATGTCTGAAAATTTCTAACAAAAACCATTCAATAATTCATAAGTCAAAGAGCAGTTATTATAGATATTACCAAATGTATTTAGGGTTAGGAAAGAAGAAAATTAGTAAATCTGTGGAGTAGAGATATATGGATAACTATATGAAAATTTGTAGCCTTAGATATAGCTACTAGAAAAAAGGTTGAAAATAAATGACGTAGGCTTCCAAATCCAAGATTTGGGTGAGAATAACTAAATAAGCCCAAGAAGGTGGATGGACTAGCGTTAAAACAGAGATCCACAAAATGGAAAGCAAAGAAACAGTAGAAAAGCCAAAAACAAGAAGGTATAAACTCCCAAAAAAAGAGGTGAAAATATAAAGTTTTTTTCCGTTGGGTGCATAGTGGGGAATTGATCCCACGTCTCCCCATGAGAGTGCGTATTCTACCACTGAACCACCCATGCACACTATAAAAATATTTTGAAAGCAAACAGACAATTGTCTAATAATGTATAAATAGTCAAAATGAATAAAAAATAGAAAATGTGTTTCAAATTATTACTGTTTACAAAATTAAAACTCTAGCCAAAATCAGACTAAAAATACCATCATTAATTAGGTTTGATCATGTAGTAAACTGAATAAACTGCAAGAAAAAAAAAGAACAGAAAAGAAAGAAAAAAGGAAGACAAGAATGGATGAAAAATAAAGAAAAAAATCCTCCTATATAAACTTCCAGAAGCTAGTAAAAAAGGGAAAGTTCTAGCTCATCCTATGAAGGTAAGTCACCTAGATAAAAACCAGGCAAGGTCAATTAAAGGGAAGAAAATTATATTCAAGGTATATTTAAATAGAGATGTGAAAAATCATGAATAATATATTGAAGACAGCATCAAGCAATATAATGAAATTACGTCTTGCTCCATTATGGAGTTTTTCAAGGAATGAAAAAAATGTGTTAACATTAGAAAGTCATTTAATGTCATTTACCTCACTGAAAAAGAAGCTATTGTATGAAAATCTTTTATGTGAATACAGTACATGCATTCAACATAATCAATCATGACCCATGTTGGGGAGGGGGGGAACCTCTTTGCAGTCCAGGGATACAAAGAAATTTCCAAAACCAGATGAAAGTAAAACTCCAAAACAAGCACAATAATTAAAGTGAAATATGAGAACATCCCCTTTAAAACATATAAAATTAGATGGATATCTGATAATGCTCTTATAACCAATAGTTACTATATCCTACCCAGTACAATAAGATAAAGAATAAATAATAGCTGTAGTAATAATAAAGAAAAAACATTTACAGACAATATGACTATCAATATAGAAAATCCATTAAATTGTAAAAAAACAATATTATAACTAATAAGAGATTTCAAGAAAATTGTTTGGAAACAGCATCAATACGAAAAGATCAAGAACATTTGTATAGGTCTTTAATGAATTCATTGAACATCAGGATACATCAGTGAAGAGAAAAAAAAAATCAGGTCCATGAAACTTACAATCAGAAAATACAGCTACAAATTCTGGGTAGCTGATCACGTAACTCATTTAATTATTTCAGGTATTTGATAAACTTTAATTCTTTTTGCCTTTTTTGAGATATTAGTCACTATAAAATTAACTCTTTTAAAGTATACAATTAAAAAAGCATAATTCCGTGCTTTTAATATATTCCCAAGGTTCCACAAATGTCACCACCATCTAACTTCAGAATATGTTCATCACTCCAAAAGGAAACTGTCCCCATTAGCTGTCACTCCCCTGCTTCCTCCTCCCCCAGTTCCTGATAGTCACTTATCTACTTTCTGTGGATTACCCTACTGTGGATACTTTATATAAATGGAATCATATAATATGTGTCCTTCTGTGCCTCACTTCTTCACTTTGCCTAATGTGCTGGGGAGCAAGCGGGACAATTTGAACTTTCATGTGTTACAGGTTGGAATGTGAAGTGATCTAACGAATATGCCCAGGTCTTCCCTGCACAGAGCTCTGCACACAGCTTCACTGCACTGCTGGGGCTGAGAGATGCTTTGCTGACAATACCATATCCTCATTATTATTTATCTCAATATAATGAAAACATGTTCTTTTCTTCTTTGGCAGGGACTCCCAAGTAGTCAAGGCGCAATCGCAATGCTCTCTTCTCCTCACAGAGGTGTAATTTAAATTCTGAGATCCTGGGAATGAGAAATTAGAATGCCTTTTGCTTCATTTATAAAAGCTGACAGCTTAATTCCGAAAACTCTGGACATTCAGTTAATGAGATGCGAATCAACCATTCAACATTAAAAGGAAAATCTATAATTTGGCCTCTTCTAGAGAGCTGTGTGAAATGTCAAATTACTTTAGTCTACAGATAGGATTTTCATAACTTTTATGATGTAAATGTTTCATAATAATGTCAGAACTTCTGCTCTATTAAGTTAGCATGCAGCTGATCCGATACAAATTGCCTTCGACACTAAATTGTATTGATGTTTTACTGCAGAGATAAACTTGGCTGTGGAAAAGTGGGCCATGCTCCATCAGCAACAAAAGGAAGATATTTGGGAAATGAAGTGTCCAAGCTACTTACCACTTCCGGAATTGCTTGCCTGGAGCAACAACTCTGAGGTGTACCTACTTAAGCTTGAGTAACAGAAATAGAGAGATCTACATTGGAATTGACAGTCTGCTTTTGTATGGTAATGTTCTATTTACTCTAGCTTCTCTTTTTATTCAGCTTTCAAGTATATACAGTGTATTCATTAAAGGCACTCTAGGCTGCAAATTCTGTAGAATGGTAGGTCAGAGGTTCAGCTTCCTGATCCGAGAAAGCAAATGAAGATGTTGACAAATGAGATTTCTACAAGTTGCTGCATTCACATGACTTCCCAGAGAACATGCATTTCTCCCCCAAATGCCAGGACTGATTACTGGCTACAAATAATTTGATAATAGCCTCCATCATAACATGTGTACACGCATTTGCATTTCTAGAAGGTTTTTATAGCTGTCACAACGCCTTTAGTTTGTAAGTTATGGCAGATTTTTCAACAGAAAAATACCTGTAGGAGCTTAGAAAAAGAAATTCAAGAATGCTGGAAATGAGAATTCTTTTTCTTTTTTTAATAATTTATTTATTTTTAATTGTGGCAAAATACTCATAACATAAAAATCATTTAAACCATTTTAAGTGCACATTTCTTTCAACATTAAGTGCATTACCAATACTGTGTAACTTTCACCACTATTCCCAGACTATTTTATCATCCCAAATGAAAACTCTTATCCCTCCACAGATATTTTTGCAAGGCAAGTATTTTTTTTTTTACTCTGAAGCATCATATAATTCATTTATTTTTTCCATTTTTTTAAAAGCCAATCACTAGAAAACATCACATCCCAAAGTAATCTATGCAAGTTCTGGAATTCTTTATCCAAGGCATGTACTGATCACCTGTAGAATCTGAAAAGCTCAGAGGAACCCACATCCACTTCGTCAAAGTCATCATATTATTATATGGGGAATCTCTGTGTAGTGCTTCCGGGGCACACTCAGGAGGACTGAGACCACTGAATTGTATAAACGTAATTTTAAAAACTAATACTGTTTTTCACCTGTCATTCAAAAGCGTAATGGTGTGTTGTATAGACCAAAATAATGGTGCTAATAGGACAGAGCCACCTCACCTCTGCCCTTCTTCACACCATCTCCATTATAACTGAGGTTCTGCATTGTGACTTCATGTATTAATATCCTTTCACTGTGAATCATGAAAAGAAATATATTTAAATGCTGGAAATTCTGATCTATTGCATGCAAATGTTATATCCAAATAAGTAAACCTTAAACTTCAGACTCTATTTTATAAATATTTATACTATTCACCTGAAAATTATATTTCAATGACTCACTTCACAAAACAGACATTGATCTATATTAAACCTAAGAATATATGATCTTTTCTCCTGGATTTCTTAAATTAGACGCAAGCATTCAGTGTTAGTGAGATAAATTATATCCTATAGTTTTTATTTTCATAAATATAAATTTTAGCTTCAAAGACTCGTATTTTATCAAAATAGATTTATGTCATATTCTTAGCTGATATTGTTCAGATTGTTATAATGGGTTAAATGCAGATATATGTCCATATTACAAAAGTAGGTACTATTCTTTATAAACATATTATTAAAGGATAATGCTCAATATAACCAATATCGTCCTGTAGAAATTCACGTTATGTTATTAGCTATATTGACTTGCCAGGAGCAGATTACAAATTCAAAATAAGTAATGATGGAGGTCAGATGATATTTGTCAGTACCTGTGCATTGTACAATGAGATATCAGGGGTAATGTACTCTTTCATCAGTCCTCCTTTTTTTACTTCATTTGACTACTCTGTTATTACATACACCGTTTAGTTTTCAGTGCTCTAAATGTCCCATGACTGATTGTTATTTATTCTTCAAGCCATTGATCTCTGGTCTTGGATCTGTTAGTCTTGTCTGTTTTCACTCTTTGCTGCATCCTTTAGCTTAGCAGGTCTCAAAAATGTTAAGAGAACTTTTAGGAATGCATGAAGATTATCCAAAGGATATGATGCCCTAATAGTTATAAGGGAATTGGTTTCCATATCTTTAACTTCCGCATTCCTAAATCTGATTTTCTTCAGAATGCAGCTGGATTCTTTTTAAGCTATATTCTAAGATTGCCTCTCTCACACTATGCAAAAGAAAGCCTCCAGGTTTTAAAGAGGGAAGGGTATAAGATGGCGTGAGTTCAGTAATAAATATTCATGTAGGCCAAGTCCTCTTATATTCATAGTAGAACTTTGTGCTTTTTCCCATATTACACATGTTTTTAAAGGGCAAAAGGAATGCTAGAAGACGTTTTCCCTTGTTGAATTGTCCTGGGTCCAAATATATTGTCAAGGCATACATTACGCCGAAGTGATAGTCCTGAGAGTGCAAAGCAAAGAGACTCTAGGTAAGAACTATATTAAATGGTTGCATTTTATCTATCCAGTTAACAATTTTTGGCAATATTCCTCACCTTATATAACTAAATATTGTGTGGGTATGTATGTCTTATGTATCTATCCATGAACTATTCTAGAAATGAGATTTAGAAGTAAGAAAATTTTCAAAGGCCTATACATTAACGGGTATGACTAAATTCAAAAATAAAGGCATTCTTTTCTTTTTTTTCCCCTATGAAAGCAGGCCGAAATGTCTGATTGACTTCACAATGAACATGGGTATGACTATCACATTAATGTAAAGATTTTGCATAAATGGAATGATCTAAATATAAAACTCTAAGACTTTACTGAAAATACATTTAAAACATAAAATAGATAAAGTTATTTTAATCAATTGACAAATGAATATTTAAATTAATAATATTTTAATTATTACAAAATTTTTTTAGGTATCTAGGATTATATAATCCAAAATTTGTGTCAGTTCCTATGCCTGAACAAATAATGCAACATTGTGCACAAGAAAACCTATATAATCTATATTTATTTAATAATTCTTGCTAAAGATTTTATAAAATATTTTCCAGAATGTGAGTTTAGATGAATATGATGACTGGATAGTACGTGATTTTTGCAATGAAGATGATGTCTATTCTTCCTTCTAACAAATTTGAAGGAATACCTAGTCCAAAAATTAGTTGATTCATTTCAAATAAATTTTTATATGGATCATTGTGTGATTACTGGAGTACAACTCGGTTCAAAAAGTTAAGTGGTTTTAATATAGCCAAACTCCTCCCAATTCTATTGATTTATGTGAATAAGTCCCTTAATATTTACATACAGAGAAACATCCACAAAAAAGAAACAAAATAAACCCTGTGAAATTTCAACAAAAATTATCATTCCTTCCTAGAAAATTTAATTGTATGTCTAAACTTTTGATGTTAAATATATCTACTCATCAAAATTTATAATAGTTATGTTGCCTTGATCAATTTTCTTCTAATTATAATTGTAATATTTATAATGCTTAAAATGTAAATATTATATTCAAATATCAGTAAATATTTAAAATATTTACGATGAAAAATTTGGAAGATTTCTTTTTTACTTCTTAGAATGTTATGATAACAAGAAATTCAAATAATATACATATTGTTTTTTTTTTCAGGCACTTAATTCCTCTCTTTCTTTTTTTAACTTTTTTATTGAATAATATAACATGTAAACAAAGCAAAGAAATAAAAAATTGATAGTTTTCACAGCACTCCTCAGCAAGAAGTTATAAGACAGATCCCAGAATTTGTCATGGGCCACTACATGATCCTCTCAGATTTTAAACTTCTAATTGCTTCAAAATATAGGAGTTTAGAAGGCTTAAATGCTTTTCTATCACTACAATTGACTATTTTTCTTTCTTTTTTGTGAAAAATAGCGTACACAAAAATGCAAATACATTTCAAAGAACAGCACCAATTTAAGGTGCTTGGGCTATGACCATTCTAATTTTTTCATGTTGGAGGGGTCTGTTACTAATATGGGGTAAGGAGATGGAACTATGTGATGTTCTAGAGAGCATGGGCCCTCTAGATTTCAGGACTTATTGGAGCCAGGGACCCATCTTGAAGTTGTAGGATTCTGGAAAGTTACTCTTGTGCACTGAATCCTTGTGAAATCTTATATATTGCCTTTAGGATTGACTAGAATGGTCCTGGTTGGGGTTTGGCAGGTTATGATAGGTAGCAACATCTAACTGAAGCGTGCATAAGAGCAACCTCCAGAGTAGCCTCTTGACTCTATTTAAACTCTCTCTGCCACTAATTCTTTATTAGTTATACTGCTTTTCCCTCTTTTGATCAGGATGGAATTATTGACCCCATGGTGCCAGGGCCATATTCATCCCTGGGAATCATCTCCCATGCTGCCAGGAAAACTTTCACCCCTGGTTGTCACACCCTATGTAGAGGGGAAGGCAATGATTTTGCTTGTCAAGTTGGGCTTAGAGAAAATGAGGCCACATCTGAGCAACAAAAGAGGTCCTCCAGAAGTAACTCATAGGCATACCTATAGGTAGTCTAAGCTTCTGGACTGTCTACATAAGCTTCACAAGAGTAAGCTTCAGGATCAAGGGCGTGGCCTATTAATTTGGGTGTACCTAAAGTTTGACACAGTGTCAGGGGATTACCTGATGGTAGGGTTTAATAGTTCCATATTTTTCCTCCCATCCCTCAAGAGATTTTGCCAATACTTTTTTTTTGAGGGGGGGGGGGAAGGGTGCATGGTCTGGGAAACAAATGCCAATACTTTTTGATTATGTGCTTAATATACTCTAGGATGTATCCAGGCATTACACTAATCCATACAGGATTAAAGGACCTCTTTCTTGTTCTGGGCTTCTTGTGTTTCAATTGTTCAATGAGCTACACAGACCAGTTGAGTTAGATTATGTGCTATAGAAAATATGTATATTAGATTTATTTCACAATTTTGTTGCATAGAATTATGATAAGACATCAATAAGTGACTTCAAAATATAAAATGGAATACATAGGATGTAGTGGAGAAGCTTATATACAGTTGAGTATTGCCAGGTAAAAGAAAAAATGTGTTTGGAAATTGGGTATGGTTTAAGGTGATGAGTATAGCTGCCAAGTTTACAAGGGGTGTACTGTCATGGTTAGGTTCATGTGTCAACTTGGCCAAGTTGTGGTACCTGTTTGTCTGTTTGGGCAAGTGCTGGCATGTCTGTTACAATGAGGACATTTCATGGAATTAGATCATGATCACGTCAGCTGCATCCACATCTGATTCCATTTGTAATCAGCCAAAGGGGAGTGTCTTTTGCAATGAATGATGCTTAATCTAATCACAGGAAGCCTTTTAAGGAGGATTCAGAAGAGACAGGTGCTATTCCTGCTTCGACTGGTGAGTCTCTCCTGTGGAGTTCGTCCAGACCCTCCATCAGAGTCGTCAGCTTCACAACCTGCCCTGTGGATTTTGGACTCTGCATTCCCGTGTTCACATGAGACACTTGTATAAATTTTGTATTTGTGAGTGTTCTCTGTTGATTCTGTTTCTCTAGAGAACCCTAACTAATACAAACACCTAGAGCAATATATAAGATTTCACAAGGGTTCCATAGACTAGAGTAACTTTCCAGAAGCCTACAACCTCCAGATGGGTCCCTGGATCCAATAAGTTCTGAAACCTAGAGGGCCCAGCCCCTCCAGAACATCAGCTAAATCCATCTCCCTACCCCATATTATTGACAGCCAACATGAGAAAGTTAGAATGGCCTTAGCCCAAATACCCCTAAAGAGAGGGATAAAAAGATCAAAGGTGATGGTGGAGTTATGCAGAGAAGGTAGGATTTAACAAATGAATATGATTGCTGAATCATTATACTGATATTTCTTTTAGTCTCCAGTATCTTAAAGCAGATAGGTGTAAAAACCTAAAATTGTGGAATTGCAACCTATACCAAACTCTGAAATCCGTTCTACAGCTAATTGTTGTGCTGTGCTTTGAAATTCATTGCCTTTTTGTTTATATGTTATTTTTCCAAAAAAGTCGATTATAATGATAACAGAAGTGTTTATTCCTCCTAGCCTCCCATATTCTGGAGCAGCTAGAAAGAAAAATCTGAAAGGATTGTGTGGCAGTCCATGATAAACTCTGGGATCTGCCCTGTGGCTGCTTATTGAAGAGTACTATGAAAAATATTGCTTTTTGGTTTCTTTCCTTTGCATATATGTTATATTATACAATAAACAGTTAAACAGTGGAAAATATAGGAAAAATGAAATAAATGATCCTAATATTCAGCTGTGATATAAGCACACAGGAAAAAAAATGTTCCAAATGACTTTAAAACAGGGTGATCTAATTATTCATCTCTAGTGGGAAAAACTAAAAAGGAAAAGAAAATCATTAATCATTTTTGGTAGTCATACTGATGATGGTAGTATAAGTATTTAATTCAGAGAATACTGTGCAGGTATTATGGGATAACATATGAATAATTTATATTGGTATCATGTAATGCCTAGGATTTTCTATATGGGACCAAGGTTAGAGAGACATAAGTCCACTGAAGTTAAACAATAACTCTGGAATGCTGAATTTGATTTAGAAATATTAGTATGATCTCATGATGTCGTTGTTTTCTTCTTTGTTAGCGGTGATTCCTGAGACACCTTAGAAAGAAAATGAGCTAACTAGTACCAAATTATGGTCTCTAAAACCTTTTTCCTACTAAATCAAACCAGGGTTTCACAGAGAAAGGTGCATTCTGGGTCTAGGACGAGAAATATGTTAGATGAGTCTGGAACATCTTATTATAACAAGAAAGCAGAAGTAGTTTTCATAGACTCCTGAAATCACCCCAATGATCTCAGAAAGCCAAACTGAATATACTCCCACTGACTCGGGGATAGGAAAGTTTGACCATCAAGAAAAATAATAATTGCAGTAAATTGAAATATGTCACATTTATTTAAATCCACAAGATCATAATGGCATTAAAGAAAATAATAGCAACAATTTCCCAATATTACAATGTTCTAGGGAACCCAGTCACTATTTTGAAAACTGGAAGGTAAGGGTAAGAACCAGTCAATTATTTTGCTTTTTCTATTCAAACTGTATTTCTGGGTTATTAATTGAAGAAGGAATTTTCTCTTTATAGAGTATTATAGTCTTAATGAATAAGGAATGATAGAATTAGAATATCAACATTTGTAACCATTAATGAAATTGCAAATCTAGGCAGTGATCACCAATGGCTGCTAATAAAACTCAAATGAAGTTAGACATAGATGCCTCCTAGTAGAAAAATGCAATAGCAACTATGGCATTTTCTTGTCAAAAATCAATCATAAATTGATCGAACTTTTAGATCCAACCACTCATTTACAGGAAATGTATGGGACAGAGGAAGAAGTTAGATGTCATCTCAGAAACTTAGTCACTGTCTATACAGATCATGAGATAGTGGATAGACAAAAAAAGTGACATTTTCAATAGATAAATTGTACCTAAAAGAGAGTATGGGTCATCTATATGATCTTCATTTTACAACACTATAACCACTAACCAATGTGGGTAAAAATAAAAATCCCTTTCATCATTGCACAAGTTCCATTTCAAAGGCTCAATAGCCACATGTATACAGCATAGATATAGAAACTTCCCACTACAACAGAAAGTTCTAGTCAACAGTAACACTGAAGATTAACAGAATCTTCAAGCAAATATTAATGCGTGGATTTATTTGGCTCCTAATACAGCAAAAAGAATTTAACATATACATACAAATGCATTTATGAGATGTTAGAAAATTTTAGAGCTGTCCTAACATTTGATTATATTAAGGAATTGTGATTTTTTTAATATTGAAATGAAATGTGGTATTTCAAAAAAATCAGTCATTTTTTTAGTGATGATACACAAATATTTACAGATGAAGTAATATTATATCTTGGGTTTGTTTCAAAATTATAAGAGTTGGCAAGAGTGAGTGGTGATGTACATGAAATAGATGTGAGCACATATTGATAATTATTGAAACTGGATGTTGTGCAATATTGTTGCAATATTATCTTTTCTTTTATATTTGTTTGAAATTGGCCATAATAGAAAAGTTTTAAAAATACTATTACATTAGGATAGAATTGTTTAAAGCATATAGATTATAAAGTTATGTAGAATATAAACACAAGTTGAAAGAGCAAAAGCAACAATTTATGACTATAAAAGTCAAATTTTAGAATAATGATATTGGATATCAATTCATGAATTATTTAGCTACCAATGGATACACTTATAAAATGATATACCATTTCATTTAAGATGAAACTATGAGTAATACTAGAAATAAAATCTTTTGAAATAGATTTTTCAAATTTCTTTTAAGAACAAAATTTTGAAGATCATTGCTCAAACACTAAAGTAAAAAAACTTACCAGGTCTTCTTGCTTAAAATGAATATTCACATTTCAGCTGCCAGAGATTCTAAATCAGTGGATCTGAGGTTGAAATTAAAGAATCTGCCCTTATTAAGAAAGGAGCTTCCGAGTAGATATTGAAAATAGAGTTATTTTAATAAAATTTTCAGATATGCTGCATCTCCAAGCATCAGAATTGCCCTCTGAGAATTCCTCCTACTGCCAATGAGATTTTTGCTCCAACACTAGAAAACAGCCCAATTTAGCAGCTGTCCCGGCATAAATCATCTTTACTTTCCTTCACCCTCAATCCCAGAGATCCATTCCCAGAGACCTTGCAAGTTTATGTTAAGATGCCAAGTATATGATTTTCTTCCAATTTTACCTGACTCTATTTGCTCTACTTGCTCCTAAAATTACAAGAAAGAGGTGAAAAACTGTTCTCTTCATGATTTCTCTCATGATCTCCTCCCAAATGCTTAGTAGCTAGAGAAACTTGTCATTTTTCAATACAAATATAGAAATGTAGGGTTTTTTGTGTTGTTGTGGCAATTATCATAAAATACTTAGGCTTAAATCCACACAAGCTCCATAAGGAACTGAAACAAATCCCCAACTTTTTCAACAACAACATAGTATTTTGGAAAATATTTGTTTGTTTTATTTTGTTTTGTCACTAAGTAGAGAAAAATGAAAGCACAATGAAAACCAAAATTATACCTTTTATGCCATGAAATACAAATCTTTGAGCCTAATCAAAAAGTTATTTTATTATTACCATTACAGCCCTAAGCATTTCACTACTTTGGATGTGGCTGTGAACTTATCACCCATCTTCTCATCTGCCTGATTGACAATGTCAGAGTTACAAAGGATGGTGATCATCATTTTTAATCTTCATTAAGCCACCTACTTACTGACTGAAGAGTCAAAGGAACATGTCACTAATGCTTATTGACCAGGGGATTTGAGGTCAGATCAGAAAGAGTGATGCACTAGTGAGAAGCAAGAGATTTAGAAAATCAACTGTCACTCATAAATTCTCAAGAACACCTTCTGTTTTTGCAGAACTAAGAACAAAAAAATATTAGAGGGGTAACATGAAGAAGAAAGCATGATCCTACCTCTGATAAAGACAATAGTGGGTTTTATATGATAGATAGGATATACATCCCTTCCTTTCCCAAGTGCTCCTATTATGACATTTTGATTTTAATTACTTCCTCATTGGTCTTCTTACCACTTTTTTTCTATCCTAATATTCACTCTGATATGACAAGTTAATCTTCTGCAAGCTGTTTCTTTGTTCATGTTGTTACTGTAATACAAATCGCCAGTGCGTTCCCATTAGGTATTGATTGAAACCCAAATTGCTTGGTTTAACAAGCAAGATTGTTTGTGATATAGGGACCTAACTGGTAATAGTATTCCTCCTCCTGCTTTTCATCTCAAGCCCTTTGCTTTAGCCAAGTTGGGGTATAATTTTCAAACTTTACATGGCTCATGTGAAACATATGTCTTTTTATTATCAGTCACTCAATGTGGTGACGCTTTGAGCTTGGCTCTTTTTTTCCCATCACTTCAGCATCAGACAGCTGATCTTTTCCCTACTCTTGAACTCAGTATGTCCACATTATTTCTGTTTTCCAATCAATATCCTGCTGTTT
Organism: Tamandua tetradactyla; assembly: GCF_023851605.1. Classification (NCBI taxonomy): domain Eukaryota; kingdom Metazoa; phylum Chordata; class Mammalia; order Pilosa; family Myrmecophagidae; genus Tamandua; species Tamandua tetradactyla. The sequence goes on along the minus strand of NC_135328.1, from coordinate 85,247,245 downwards.
TTTAGAATTTGGTAATACTCAGTGGTCTTTATAATTTCACTGCCTTATGCATTCACATTGAAATCCCTAACATATACAGGAATAAAAATGTTGTTAAAGTGCATGCCTTACTTACCTCCAAATACCAAAATTGTGACTCGACTTGGAATTTGTTGATAGGAACTAAAATTTAAAAACTGAAACAGCAAATTAATTTTGAAAATGATTAAGCCCTTCCTCTCAAAAAAGAGCCATATATTTTTACTAAACATACTTAGAGGTACCAAACTTTAATGCTTATGAAGTGAATTCTAATACCAATCTAGTTTCTCCATATTGCAGTAGTCCCATACTGAATTCTTTCTATACACCCTGTGATTTATAACATTTTTACTAATCATAAAATGTTTTTATTTTTTAAATAAGCTCTTGCTTAGGATTCAGTCTTCTGAAATTAAGCCTGCCAACTAGCAATTGCTAAAATTCCAATCTCATTGGAAAGTAAATATGAAAAATTATAAGTAGAGGACTTCAAGTATTAGCCCCAATATGTAAAAACCAAGGCAAACAACACTTATGTCCTTCAAAAGTAAAAGGGAGGATGGGCAACAGTGGCTCAGTGACAGAGTTCTTGCCTACAATGCTGGAGACCTGGGTTCGATTCCTGGAGCCTGCCCATGTCAAAAAAAAAAGTTAAAAGGGAAGTAAAGAATTTCCCAGAGCAAAAAAAAAAAAAAAATGGGAGGAATTTGCTGCAAGCAAATTCAAGGAACTTGAATCTACAAAAAACAAAAACAAAACAGAAAGATGATCACTTTTATACTTGATAAAAGAATAATTAGTTTATTTTTCTAATTTTTAAATTCATTTAAAGTGAAATGTTTGTTTAAAGTAATGGTAGTAGCATTGTATTGGTTAATTATAGCATATAGATAAGTAAAATTAGTGACAGCTGTGTCAAAGGGGTTGCCAAGGAGAAACTGGTAAAACTGTTACAGGGCATCTGCACTATACATGAAGTGACAGTATTATATAAAGGTTGATTTAGAACAGCTAAAAATTTATATTGTAAACTATAGGGCAAACAGTAAAAACAAAAATACATAAAAAAGGAGGATAATATATGCTGTGGGAGGCAAAATGGAATGACATAAAAAAGCTCAATTAAAACCAGAGAAGGCAGAAAAAGAGGAGGGGCATAGATTTTTAAAAAACATGCAAATATAGAAAACAATTACAAACATTGTAGATCTTAATCCAACCATACCATAATCACTTTCAATGTGAATGATCTAGCTGACCTGAATGATGCTATCAATCCACTTGATCTCTAAGGATTGCTCCATCCAACAACAACAGAATACATGTTCTTCTCAAGCTCCCATGGAGCAATCACTAAACAGATCAAATTCTGGGGCACAATAGAATTAAACTATTATATCATTAACACAAAGCTGAAAAAATCCCCAAATATGTGAAAGGTAAACAGCACCCTTCTAAAAAATACAAAGTCAAAAGAAAAGTCTCATGAAAAAATTTAAAATATTGCAAACAGTGTGAAATTGAAACTACAACCTATCAAAGCATTTGGAATTCAGTGAAAGCAATGCTTAGAGGGAAAATTATAGCCTTAGAGATACTGAAGCTAGATCAGAAACCTATAACCTAAGTTTCTACTTTAGGAAACAACAGAAAGAAGAGAAATATAAAGCAAAAATCAAGAATAAGAGAAAGAATAACAAAAATTAGACCAGAAATCAGTGAAATTGAAAACATTAAACAATAGGAAAAATCAAAGACCAAAAATATTTCTCTGAAAAATTTTAAGTTTCTAGCTAAGAAAGAAAAAGAAATAAATTGCTGATCTCAGCAAAAACAAAAAGGTTATCACTACTGATCCCATGGACATCAAAATGAGAATAAAGAAATAGTATGAAAAATTCAATGCCTGTAAATTTGATCATATAGGTGAATTAAATAGACCAATTACATGAAATACAGAAATTGCCAAAACTCACACAAAGAGAAATAGATAACCTGAATAGCTCTATGTATCTGATAAAAAATTGCAACAATAATTAATAACTTAAAAAAAAAAAGAGCCATGTTCAGATGGTTTCACTGATGAATTCAACCAAATATTTAAAGGATAAATAATAGCAATTTTCCACAACCCTTTCTAAAAATTGTGGAGACCAGATTTCTGAGCTCTTTCTGTAAGGGTAGAATTACCCTAATATCAGACCCAGATAAAGACACTACAGAAAAGGAAATTTCAGACTAATAGTCCTCAAGAACAGATGTAAAAGAATCCCCAATAAGATAGTAGCATAAGAAATTGAACAATGTATAAAATGAGTTAGGGCGGGCCAGGGTGGCTCAGCAGGCAAAGCTCATGCCTGTGGGTTTGATTCCCGGTGCCTGCCTATGCAAAAAAAAATTAATTACATTCAGGTTTGATTAATGCCAGGTATGGAAGGCTGATTCCACATTTGAAAATCACTCCATCTAAACCACATAGCAACAGTCTAAAGAATAAAAATTGCATATATCAACTATAACAAGGTCACAGAAAACAGATCAATATACAGAAGTTTATTGCTATCCTATATGCCAGCAATAAAGAATTGAAATTTACAAAAATGAAAAAGTACTATTTACTGTATCACCAAAATATGCAATACTCAAGCAATTAGTGGAGTCTATAATAAGACTAGAGGCTAAAAGAATGTACATAAGACTGCACTCTAACTGTGTTGATAAAATTGTTTCCCATGGAGGTACGTGTTTACAGTTCTGAAACTACTATATATGCATAATGGAACTGAACAATTATGTAAATTTATAGCAGATGATGGAGTCCAGATTCCTCACTGTTACAGTGGGAGGTTTCAAATCAGCAAGGGGAAAAACCTAGAATTATCTATGTAGAAAATGGATTAAAATTGAAGTCATCAATATGAGTTCATGTTTAACTTAATAGAGATATGGATGGATAGATATGTGTACATACATGAGTTTAAATCCACACATCTATTTCTTTGATCTATGAGGTCAGATTGTCAAGAAGTAACAATCCCTCATAGCGATGAGTACACCCAGAACCCATATCTGGGCTTATAATCCCATCCTTCAATAAGTCTTTCTTGAGAAAGTAGCTGATTCTAGAACCAAGGCTGTAAATATACAAGGTGAGCAGTAGTGGTGTCAAAGTGTTAACATCATACAGTGTCAGAAAGGATGGCGTGCTCAAAACAAACAAACCCTTAATGTGAAGGGATGTTAAAGAGACACAGGAGCCCTTTGAAGGACCTTTTAGTGAACAAAAATTTGAGCAACAAAATAAATAGTACTGGTGGCTCAGTGGTAGAATGCTCGCCTTCCATGTGGGAAACCCGGGTTCGATTGCCAGACCATTCACCCCAAAAATAAACTAAAAATTAAGTAAATAAATAAATAGTGTTAGATTATAACCCAAACCATAAAATAAACATCCATGAATCCATACAGATTAAAAAAAAATCAAGTAAATAAATAAATGGTGCAGAAGAGACATTTTCTGTGCAGAAGTACTCTAAATAAAATCTATAGCATAACTATTCATGCCTTAACTGTGGGTTGTGCATAGTAGCTTACTTCCAAAGAGGACAGTTAAAAAAGGAAGAAAAAAGTAACTTGACAGTGGAGAAAACTGACAAACCCCACCTCAGCCAGGTGATGACCATCAGTGCAATAAGTTCTATTGACAGTATGTACCTTTGATACCGTGTGACGGGAATGGCTATTTATCTCTATGGTCTTCATCCCCCAAACTCAATACACATCTCTAATAATTAGAAAAGCATTAGCTGCATCCCAATAGAAGGATATTCTATAGACTTCCTGAACTGTACTCTCCAAACTTATCAAGATCATCAAAAACAAAAAAAGTCTGAAAAATGCACAGCCAAAAGGAGCCTAAGGAGACATGATGACTAAATGTAATGTGGTATTCTGGATGGGATCCTGGAACAGAAAAATGACATTGGGAAAAGAAACTAAGAAAAACTGTGTATGGATAGATTTTTTTTTTATAATAATGTACTCATATCGGTTCATCAGTTTTGACCAAGCTATTCTACTAATGTAAGATGTTAGCAGTGGAGGAAATTGGATGCAGGGTTTATTGAAACTCTGTACTCTCTTTGCAATTTTTCTGTAAATGTATTCTAAACTATTCTAAAATTTCATTTTTTTAAAATCTGCAGGGTGAAAGAGATAAAATACTGTGACACAAAAATGATATAATTTGAGCTGCTGTTATAAGCAAAGGTAAGCTGAAAGTTCTCCCATGTATGAAAGCACCTAGAAAATACCACACAAGACATTCCCGAAAAGTAAAATCTCTCATATGATTAATCCTTTAGACCAAGATTTTACTCAAAATAGAAAACCCAGGAACAAGGAAACAGTGGTATTAAGAAAATTATCAGCTGAGCATAAGTAATTGTGATAATTATGGTAATAAAACAATGTAAACATCAACCCTATTTGTAAATTAGATAATTATAATAATCTTTTCCTCTAAGATTTCAAAATTGCATTTCCTAATATATTTCCTTTGAATCTGGAAAATACATATAAGCAAAGAATGAGGATTGTCAACCATTAGTTTACCAATTGAGTGGATTTTCCTAATTTTGTCTAAGTTGATGGGCTATATTGAGATCTGCCAAATTTGTATAAGGTCTAAGATGTGAATTCTATAAACAAAAGATGATTAATGCAGCAAAAGAGCCAAAGGAAGACATTTTGACATAGATTTTACGTAAATTATAATGGGAAATAAATTAAATGTAATATATGTGCATTATCAATTAAATCAAGTAAATGAAAGTAAATCCAACCCCTAAAATAAATAACAAAAACAGACAGCAATTGAGAGAATATATATATATATATATATGTATGTATGTATAATAAGTTAAAAGATAAGTTTTAAAAGCCGCCAAAATAAAAATAAATGAAGAAAAATAAATTCTGGTCTTCATTACCTTATTTGCAAATCCAAAATCTGAAACATTCTGAAAATTCGAAGTTTTTGTAACTTATTTCCTGGTAAAAGCTAACCTCAATTGACTTGAGATTATGTGCACTCTTTTTCTCACTTATTATGCATTTTCTTACTTTTTCTTGCATGAATATTCATCTTTTTTATTTCAGCAAGTCTGTCCAAGATCCTGGATATGTTGTGTAATTTATAATAGAAGGATTATATTATCTTTTACCTTTTTCAATAAAGAAATTCTGTGTTCTGAAACAACTTTGACCTCAAGGATTCCAGATAAGGCATTAGAGAATGAAGATGCACATTGAAGATAGCAAAGAACAGATTCACACTACAAAAGTAATCAATCAATAAATAATCAGTGAAATAGAAGCAGAGAATAAAACAGAAAAGTTCCCAAAGAATACAGAGCGAAAGGAAAAAAAATTAAAAAATTACAAATATGATTTAAATTGATAAAGGAGACAGTAAACAAAGAACAAACCTAGAGAAAACTTGCTTTCTGGTAGAAAATACCAGGATGGCTGAAGAATAAGCAATAAAGACATGTTATAAGAAACATTTACCAACGTCTGGAAAAAAAAGTTCGTATACCCAAAGACTTCAAATCACTCAAGGAAAATTACTTAAAAAAAAAAAAAAACTAATGACTTCATGTGGGTATGAAATTATCTTACTGCTTTTGAAATTTACCTATTGAGTGAAAGAAGCCAGCCTCAAAAGACTATATGCACAGTATGATTCCATTTATACGATATTTTCAGAAAAGCAAAGGTACCGTGATAGAGAACAGCTCAGTGGTTGCTTGTGAAGCTTAAAATGGCAAAACAAAGAAAAAAAATTCAGCGTCTAGGCAGAAAATAAATTCACTGTGAAGGAACAAACAGTCCTCCCTCCACTTATAATCAGTTCCAAAAGCCAAGAAAACACAGCAATGTTTATAATTTGCTGAAAGGTAGAGCAAAGATCTTCTGCCCCAAAGTTAAGTTACCCTGCAATGTGTTCACTGTGTGCAAGGGAAACAAACACATATAATATCAGATATACAACACCACAAGAAATATATTATCCATGTCATTCTCCATAAAAAAAAAATAAAAAATAATTGAAAGAGAAACAAAACAAGGCTCAAGGAGTGGTAATATAGGCTAAAAAACTTGTTAGCATGGTTTCAGTTAAACATCTAAGTTAAATCTAAATTCATGTTATTGTGATTAAAATAGAATGTAGAGTAAAATGGAATTTTTCAATAGAAATATCTATAATATTAATAGACACTAATAACCCCACCATTTATTAATACATTTATTAGTCAGAAATTATTGAATAGCTTGAAAAGATAGTGAATAAAAATGCAGACATACTTTTAAAGGAACTGTTTGTAAAATTGTAAACATATCATATATATCTTTTCAAAACACTGAATATCCTTCAAACACCATGTACACAAAGCAGGTAAATATATGTACAGATATAGCAGGTTTTCTGAAGTTGTAGTGTACTAAAGGGATTATTAGTCTTACAACACAGAAATGTTGCTAATATTTTTAACTTTCTTATTTTTCTGCCTAAATCTTCCCTCTATCTTTCCACTATGAAAGTCCTTGAAATAGTTTAGTACAGGAGTTGTTTACCTGGCAGAATCTTGGTGGGGAGAAAGAGACTCCTCCCACCAAAAGGTATGAAAATTTTTATATAAAATTTCTTTGGTAAATAGACAGGGGTACACATAATTAATAGAAATGATGGGTTGATAATTTGATTGAGTTGTTCTTGAATTAAGTTTTCAGATATTCCTGAGAAATAATTTCTTGTGGTTAAAAAATGGTTATTTCAGGACAATAAAGGAATACTGTTTTTTGGTCAAATTTGGAGATTCAGGTGTATAGAAATATAAATCATAGTTCCATAATTTGTTTGGGTAACACTATAGTAAAGACTAAAGTTTAATTCCTAGTGAGATTCCTATTTCCTCACTGTGTAGGTGTGTTAGTTAGATTCAGTTGTCAACTTGGCCAGGTGATCGTACCTAGATTTGTTGCTGCGGCTATAAGCCAATGGTACGTGAACCTCATCTGTTGCTAATTACATCTGCAATTGGCTAGGAGGCGTGTCTGCTGCAATGAGTGACCTTTGACTTAACTGGCTGGTGCTTAAATGAGAGAGCGCAAGATAGCACAGCCAAGCAGCTCGGCATTCCTCATCTCAGCACTTGCAGCTCAGCCCAGGCCTTTGGAGATGCAGAAAGAAATCACCCTGGGGAAAGTTGTTGGAACCCAAGGGCCTGGAGAGAAGATCAGCAGAGACCATCCCGTGCCTTCCACGTAAGAAAGAACTTCAGTGGAAAGTTAGCTGCCTTTCCTCTGAAGAACAAAATAAATCCCCTTTTATTAAAAGCCAATCCGTCTCTGGTGTGTTGCATTCTGGCAGCTAGCAAACTAGAACAGTAGGTATACAGACATATTTCAGCAAGTTTTGAAAAACACATAATGTGTTTTTTCTAAAGCATGACTTTGAGTCTTTTTGTAAATCTGGCTGTCCTTTCTAGATGTCCTCTAGTATTCTCCACAAGTAAGATGTATCCCTCTAAGAAATTCTTGGCCCAGTAGTGTGGTTAAGATTTTTGATACTTCCACTGAATATTTCACTTTGCTTTCTTTTATTTTAATGCAGCTCTGAAACTATGGGGACAAACAAATGTCATTATGTTTAAAAATTCTCTTCCATGTTATGTTAGAAACATTATGCTTGAAATTAATTCATCGAACGGTTTCCTTTACCTGTTAGCTGAACAGATGAAAAATTGATGTTGTTTTTTTAAGTTTAGGGCTATGATAGAGAAAAAACACACTAAGAAAACTTCAAATAGGTTTATCCCATCAATGTAGAGAAAGTAGACATTTAATTCCTTTTCACAATCCTTCTCAAAGGAGTATTATTGACCTTCAACAGTGTGTAATTTATTCTTGATAGACTATTTAGGACCACAAACATCTATATTTGTTGTTGGTGTTTTCCTGTCAGAAGTTGTTTAGGACATCCTTCATCCCCTTAGACATAAAATGTTCATTTCTGAACAAGATTAAATATTTGGTTAAAGCACTAAGGGATTCATGGTATTAAATTATTTGAATTAAGAGTAGCAAGTTTAAAACGTCCATAGTTCATTATATTTTTCTTTCTTCTAAACATAGGCATAACTACTGTGCATTCTTACTTGATTAGGGAACAAACAAATTTAATAGACAGTGGAGCTGAAAGCATAGAAAGATGTAGCTGATCTTTACTTTTTTTTTTTTTTTTTTTTGGCATGGGCAGCCACTGGGAATTGAACCCGGGTTTCCCACATGCCAGGCAAGAACTCTGCCACTGAGCCACAGTCACAATGTCCTTAGCTGAACTTTAACATTTCTTTTTTAATATCAAGAAATTTGTAAATACTTTGTTGATATGTACTGTCATGCCATTACTGACACTGTATATTTTACTTTGTGAGGTCCCTTTTACTGATGTGTTCAGAAAAAGCATCTGACAAGTGTATAGGAAAATAGGTTATATAACAAAACAGAAAATACAGAAGCTGCCCAGAAATAGTAAAGAAAATCACTGTGAAACATACCAAAGTTAACTCTAATTGTAATCCCAGAAATCTTTTGATATCAAGCTTCTATTTTAAAAATTTACTTTAGTATATTTTGAAGCTAGAATTTTAGTGAAACTGCTCTATATATTTCTGGAAGTGTTCTGTCAAATTCTGTGAACAAGACATAAAGAAAACAATTCAGTGAGAAAATCAACATGTATTCAACATTTGGATGTGAAAAGTTAGGTGTGCACTGTTGAAAAAAATGTGTGGTGATTGAGTTATTGCTCATCAATATTTTTTCTAAAATCTGTAGCTTTATAATCCTCTAACATCTAATGTTTTTAATCATATGTTGAATAAATATGATGGTAACAAATTAAATTCTCAGCAACATTAATGTTATTGCCATGTTAGAAAGAAAAATAAGAGCTGATTGAAGCAAGTTTGAAGTTTTATTGCTGTGTCTAACTCATTATAAGTGTCTGTAAGAATGATCCTGAAATTTCTGTTTTGGATAAATAGAATCACTGTTATTCACCAAAATAGCCAGTGGAAGAGATGGAGGGATCAGTGATTGTGTCAGAGATGGAGAGATAATGTGTTTGTATTTCATAGTATTTGGTTGGCCTTGACTCAATCAGATGGACATATTCAACAGGTAAACCAAGAAAATTGTTTCTTTTGGAGGTTGGAGAGGTGGCTATTGGAATCATGGATAAAAACGTGTGGAAAAAATAAGATGGGTAAAAAAAATAAGGAAAATAAATAAATAAATAATGGGGGGACAAAGGGTGAAAAATGGGTAGATTGAAATATTAGTGGTCAATGAGAGGGAAGGGTAAGGGGCATGAGATACAGGATTTTTTCTTTTATTTTTTATTTCTTTTTCTGTAGTGATGCAAATGTTCTAAAAATGACCATGGTGATGCGGACACAGCTATGGGATGAGATTTTGAGCCACTGATTGTATACTTTGGGTAGACTGTATGATGCATTTCTTTTTAAAGAGAAAGAAAAAATGTGGGACAAACTGTGAAGAGGCTCGGAATGGGACATGAGAATACAACATTTAAGGGTTTTATAGAGACTGTTTCTATAGAAAGGACCAATAACGAATAAGTGAATGAAAGAGGAAGAATGCGTGGTCTGAGAGGCCGAGAGGGGAGAAGGATAATTTCAATACCTCTTCAAAAATGTTATAATATAATATATAATAATATAATAATAGAGCAGCAGGAAGAAGGGGTTAAGGGATGGAAATCAAGCCACTTACAAATTTGTATTAATCAAAACATGTATATGAGAAAACTACCTGGAGCTTGGAAATTAACTGCCTGAAAGGAGAAGCCAGAAATATCTTCAGAGCTCACAAAGGGCCATAATAATTCCTGTTCTCACCAGCTAGAATGAAAAAAAATCTCATAATTCTCAGGGCATTGAGTAGAGTAGTAAAAAGGGGTTTTGCCTCTATAGTGGGGCAAAACTAACCTAAGTACCACCTAACAAAGCTTAAAAGTGAGATCAGAAAGAATGAAACCATGTCCAAGTAACTTAACTTTGACCTAGAAAAAAACTTACGAGTATTTATAAGAATGTAAAAATATACTACACAAAATTCACAATGTCTGGCATCTAATAAAAATATCACCAGATATTAAAGGAACCCACACTGAGGAGAAAAGTCAATAAATAAACCTGACCTGCAACTAATACAATTGTTAAAAATTAGCAGAAAACTACATTAAAACAAGTATCATACCTCTATCCTTTATGTACTCTAGATATTAAAAAAGCCAAAAGAAAAATTGAATATGTTAAAAAATTGAATATGTTAAAAATGGCCAAGTAAGAAGACAAAGTCCTAAATTAAATTTACAGACCTGAAAACTATAATATCTGAGATTAATTAAGAGGAAGAGATAACAATATAAAAAACACAAAATTAAACATAAAGGGAAAAAAGACCAGGAAAAAAAAAACAAAATAAAGTGTGAGTGCACTGTGGGAGAGTACCAAATCACCTAATAAGAAAAATTGGAGTCTGAAAGGAAGCAAAGAATGGATGGATCAGATGGTAGCAGAAAAAATATTTGATGATCAAATATTTTCCAAATTTGAGGAAAAGTATAAACCGACACTTTATTTCAGAGGGTCACTGAAATTGAGAAACTCATGCCTTCATGCTCCTTAGATGACCAGTGGTAGGTTAAGGATAATATCCGTAACCATATCCACCAATACAGGCAATTTCATCATACCAAAGCATCTATTCTTTGATATTGAGATTGTAGGTCATGAAATTCTCCTTTCTTATGAGCCATATTTTATTTCTGCATGTTTTTCCCTCTGAGAGCAATGTTTGATTACACATGACATATACACACACAGATACACGTATACAAGCCTTGCAAGCCACCTAGAACAGTTTTGAAATGCATGGACTGTCTGATTTTAAATCTCAGCTCTCCACTTATTAGATAAGTGAAGTTAACTAAATTACCCTCTCTTTTGAATTGGCTTTCTCATCTTTAAGTTGATAATAATGTTATTTACCTTATTGAGTTGAGTTGATATAAGAATTAAATTAATTGATATTTATAAAACACTTAAAACAGTGTCTAGTTCCTGGTAAACACTATATTGTTTTTTTAAATAAAAAGTGGATGATATGACGTCTTATTTAGTGTTCCCAACTTTTTCCTGTTGCTTCCTGTGAAATGGAGCTCGAAGGATATTAAGGAATGATGAGAAAGGAAGGAAGGAAGGAAGAAGGAAAGAACGAGAGAGAGAGAGAGAGAGAGAGAGACAGAAAGAAAGAAAGAAAGAAAGAAAGAAAGAAAGAAAGAAAGAAAGAAAGAAAGAAAGAAAGAAAGAAAGAAAGAAAGAAAGAGAGAAAGAAAGAAAGACATGGACGGGCTCAGGGGGTCTGAAGCTTGAGTTTACATCACACAGACTTCAGACAATTTTATTCTTAACCAGCTCCTGGTTATATACCACAGGATGACAATAGGCATGCATGCATTTCCTGAGGGAACAAAGTTCTTATCTTTCAGTGTTCTTCCTTCATACTTAAAATAACCATTTGGGGTAAACAAACATTCTCTTCCTCCTAGACTGTCTTACATAAATCAGATAACATAAAGCAGCTTACTGCCACCACCACCCTAATGCCATCTACTCCCAAGTAGTTCCGCAGGTCTTATGTTAACCCTATCTCCTACATTTTCCCTCTTGACTTTGACATTTTAATACTTTTATATCTTCCTTTCCTTTGTTTGCTGCTACATATACTTTTCCTTTTGCAGATTATTTTTAGGTATAGAAATTATTCTTATTGTAGAAAATTAAGAAAATATTCTTATTCTTATAAACTTGTATCCATTCTACATAACATGGTATGCATCACATGGTATGCATCACATTAAATATTTTGAATTTGTTTTTGTGACTATTACTTAATATTGCCTAGCTTTTAAAAATATCTTCTATTATTAATAATGCCACAATAAACACTCATAATATTTCTGTACATTTTCCTTTTTGCTCAAATAACTTTCTCTACAATGTCTGATTCCAACTTCTTCAGCAATGCTTCTGCCTTCCAAACATATCTATGTATCCTCTTTCCTAAATGAAGCTTTTTCAATCACACTAGGCCCATGACTCCTCTTTTTCTTGCCCATTCTTCATCTAATTACTCAAAATAATTATCTGTTAGTGTTGCTTTTCTTTCCTCATCAATTGCCTACTAAACAGGTTCTTTTAAAAACTCTGACCCCATCGTGATCACCACTATTCTACTGAAACTGTGCTGTTACACATCACAAACACCAAGTGGGACATGCTCAGCTGTCTGCATCATAAAGACTTGCTGATTAAAACTCCCACCATGGTAGAGGAGGCAGGGCAAGATGGAAGTGCAGAGAGTGTGGAATTTAGTTAGACCTAGGAATCAGCTAGAAAATAGCCAGTAACTGTCTGAAACAATTGTTTGGGAGACATCTGCTTCTGGACACTAATCATACACCAAACTGAAATGGGTGGAAGGGATGAAGTCACAGCAGGGAACTGTAAGTAAAGACTGTAAACTGCAGAAGCTGGCACCCCTCTCCCACTGGCACAGCAGGCTGTTGGAGAAAAAGAGGTAGTCTCTGTTATGGGCAAGGGAAGGTACTTCAATCAAACACCAATTGCAGTTTTAATTAACAAATTTCGACTGCTGAATACAAGCTCTGGGCACAGACAAACTTAGTGAAAGTGGGAAAGTAACCCTGAAGTCTCTCCAGCAGTTAGGAGATGGGGCTGCAAAGACAAAAAAAAGGAGACTTTGGAATTGGCTAAGCTCAGAATACTGGAAAAGGGCTGTGCTGGAAAAAAAAAGGACACGGAGACATAGAACCATGTATCAATTCCAGCTCTTGACTGACAAATTTTGGGGGCAGGGAGCTGGCTCTAAAATGGGATTTTTCTCTCTCTCTTTCTCTCTTTATTTTTTTATTTTTTTCTTTTTAAAAAGTATTCTAAGCAGCTCATTAGAGAAAGCCTCAGGCATATTCAATTGTCAGCACTGACCCAGGCAAGGGCAGACTTTAGATAGGTCTGAAAGACAAAGTAACAAATCCAGTGAAGGAAATAATTCCCTAAAGGGCAAATCTTTGCCAAGAGAAGAGGGGGGTGGACAGAGCTCAAGTGACTGCCCTCCTTCAAAGAATTCAGATCCTGGGGACTGAGATTCAGAATCAGTTTAAGCTTGTCTTTACTTCACCGTCTGTCTCAACCATGCCCCTGGTAGGCTGAGAATTAAAGCTTCCACACCATTTTATGCAGGTTGTAGCTGTGGGCTGACAAGCACCATCTGCTGGGCAGGATAGGAAAAGCACATAGTCTAGAGGCTCCACAGGAAAGTCAGACAGCCTGCTGGGTCTCATCCTTAGAAAAACTGGATACTGATTCCATTCTCCTCCTGAGACCGAGGCCTGCCTTGTCTGGGAAAATCTGATTGGGATTCATCATATCTTGGAAGATCTTACTAAAAAAAAAAGGTCCCATACAGGCAGGGCAAGAACCAGAAAAACAAGAGCTAAAAAATTCTGATCAGTAAACAGAAGCTATGCTAGAATAGAATAAGTTGAACTAAATACCAAAGAACAGATAGAGAACAAAGCCAATCCATAAGAAAACTCTTAGGTAAAAGAGTAAAAATGGCCTCTAGAATAAACTAATCAAGGAAATCAGATGCCTAGATACCAGCAAAAAATTACAAGTCATACTGGGAAAAAATGAAGATATGACTCAAAGGAACAAACTAACACTTTAAATGAGATTCAGGAGTTGAAATATCTAGTTGAAGACATTCAAACCAGCATGGTAAACCACATTAAAAGCAAATCAATGAGTTGAGGGAAGATATAGCAAAAGAGGTGAAGAATATGAAGACATTGGGCAACTATTAAAAAAAAAAAAACTTGAAAGGTTGAAAATGCAAATGGAAGAACTTATGGGAATGAAAGATGCAATACAAAAGATAAAAAAAACACAATGGAGACATACAACAGCAGATTTGAAGAGGCAGGAGAAAGGATTAGTGGACTAGGGGACTGGATATCTGAAATTCTACACACAGAACAATTAGGGAAAAGAATGGAAAAATAGGAATAGGGTCTCAGGGAATTGAATAACAAAGAGAAGTGAATAAATATACAACTTATGGATGTCACAGAAGGGAAAGAGAAGGGAAAAGGGGCAGAAACAATAATGGAGGAAATACTCAATGAAAATTTCCCATCTAAATATATCCCATGTAAATATAGTTTATCCCATTTAAATATAGTTTAAAATATTTTCTGACAAACAGACACTGAGAGAGTTTATGAACAGGCACCCTGCTGTACAAGAAATACTAAAGGAAATACTTCAGGCAGATAGGACAAGGTACGAGAGAGAGGTCTGGAGAAGAGTGTAAAAATGAAGATTATCAGTAAGGGTATAAAGAAATAAAAAATGAGAAACAACATATCAGAATAAAGTCATGATGCATGCAACAATGTAGATAAAACTTGAGGATATTATATTGAGTGAAATTAGCCAGAAATGAAAGGACAAATACAGTATCATCTCACTAATATGAACTGACATGAATGAATGAATTTTGACAGTTAAAGGTGAGAGCACAGGTTATCAGGAGATAGAAAGAGGGTAAAGATTTGGGATTTGTTGCTGAAGGAGTTCAAAATGTTCAACAGGATTAATTTTAAAGATCCAGAAATGGATCACATAATGCCATCTGATGGTAGTACAATATTGTAAGTAGACTGAACAAAACTGATGGTGAGTATAGATGAAAGAAGAAGGCTAGGGGCGTGTATGGGACAAAAAGGAAAGATACAAGGTAAAGAATGGGACTGTGTAACTTAGCAAAACCTGGAGTGGACAATGATGGTGATTAAATGTACTAATTTAAGTATGTTTTTATAATGAGGGAGAGCAAATGAATGTTATCATCGCAAGAGGGTTTAAGGATGGGGATGGTATATGGAAAAATACCATCAATGCAAACTAGGTCTATAGTGAGCAATAACACTGCGATATGGTTCCATCAAGTGTAACAGAGGCAATATACCAAAGATCAATGTGAATAAGAGGGGGATGTTTGTGGAACAAATGGAAATGTTTTCATATAGATTATGGTGATGAATGCATAGCTATGTGATTATACCAGGAACCATTGATTGCCTATTTAGAATGGATTGTATCCTGTCTGAACAAAACTGTTTAAAAAATAAACCTAAAGATAAAAGTGCTGGAGAAAATGTGAAGAGAGAAATGTACCTACTCACTGTTGGTAGGAAAGAAGAATGATGCAGCCCCTCTGGAGGGCAGTGTGGTAGTTCCACAGGAGGCTAAGTATAGGGTTTTCATATGATCCTTCAACCCTGTTATTAAGTATGTCCTTGGAGGAACTGAAAGAAGGGACACAAATGGACATTTGTGTACAAACCAACCTGCACAAACCAACAAGATCTCACTTCCTGTTCAGCGTTCCATGTAATTATGGTGTTCAAATAAACTGACCACACAAGTTAGTGTACTACAGAAAATATAAATTTTGCATCAACTAAACATCTCTTCCTTTGGTCTCACAAGGAATTTGAAGTTTTAAAATACAGCCAATATCATGTATTGGCTGAGAGATTTTAAATGGAGTGGAGAGGTCATTCTGGAGGTTATTCTCATGCATTGTGCAGATATCCCTTTTCAGTTTTTGCTGTATTGAAGTAACTAGAGGAAAAAGCTTGTAATCCAATAGCCTTGATTCTTGAAGATGATTGAATAAGTAATTCGATTTTACAGTGTGATCATGTGATTGTGAAAACCTTGTGACTGACATTCCCTTTAACCAGTGTTAATTGGTTTTGTGTCAGTAAGAAATAAAAGACAAAGTAAGAAAATAAAAGATAAAAAATAAATAAATAAGAAAATAATGACATAAAATAAATAAATAATAATGGGGGTTAGGGAGTATGAGAAATTTTGGGTGTCCTTTTTCACTTATATTTTTATTTTTATTCTTATTTTTATTGTTTCTGGAGTAATAACAATGTTCCAAGATCAATGGTGATGATGAAAGCACAGCTATATGGTGCGACTGTGAACCAGTGATTGTATACTTTGGATGATTATAGAGTATGTGAATATATCTCAATAAAGTTGCTTTAAAAAAATTCCACCCCTTTCCCAAAATTCTGTTCCCTTAACGTTTGAAACTGTCTTATAATGGATTCTTTTAGTGGTCCTTGACTGAAAACTGCACTCAAAATGGCTTAATTAAAAAGTGACATGTTTTTATTCACATAACTAAACATCTAGATTACATAGCTTCAGGTACAGTAGAACACAAGTGGTAATAAGGAATCAACTTCTCACATTCTGTGCTGGCTTCATTTGGGTGAGATCTTTTCTTGTGGTGGTCAGTTGCCCAGCTGCACTCCAAACTTAAGCCCTATTCACACAGCAATTCCAGAACAAAGGAGCATTTCTTTCCCAATCAGTCCACCATATTTCCAGAACAGTCTCATTGGCCTGCCTTCATTCCCATGCTTATCTCAAAGGTGATCATGTTGCCTAGAAATATGTCTTAAAACTACAGCTGATTCAACCTGCCTCAAGACAAAAGCAATTTTTCCTCAATTTTCAGTTATTCCTCCTTTTTACAAAGCTCTTAGTCATGCCTTTTGTTGTCCACTCCATAACAACAACAGGGCCTATAGCTTCACAAGTTTTGATGATTCTATATACTAGCATATCTTGCTTTTATTGCATTCTCATAATCCTACTCCCTAGTCCTCTCCTGAGGACTATCCCACAATCTTTTTGGCTGGCCTTCTTAACATTTTCCTACTATGTTCACTGAAGCTATTAAAATCTTCCTAAGGTTCTGTTTTAAACATCACTCTCACTCTTGCTGCTAACAGATATTCAAAGCTTTCTTTCTCATCTCTCTTCAAGTCTAGCCACCTTAGATTGGCATTTAATCCTTTTATAATGTGGCATTTGGAAATAGTCCAGTATTGCATCACAGTCTCCAGCTTCCTACTCCTTTGCGAAGTTGCCTTTCTTCTAGTCCAAATTAAAACAAAGATTCCCCAACTGACTTTTAACAAGTCACTTGACCTTTCAGTGTTTTTGGAGAGAGGTGAAACAAAACTGCAGCTTTACGTATTGTTTCATAGATTGCATTGTCAAATTGTGCAGTGCAAAGAACTTTGAGCTCCTCAGATTAAATACATTTGCAAATGCAATGTATTGTATCCATTGAGCCAAAGCTAGCTATAGGTAAATAGTAGTCACAGACCCCTAATTGAAACCCTGGGTGCCTTCTAGTAGACAATATTCATTCTTGGGTATTAATTTACTATATCGAATTAAACTTTTCAAGTTTAATGCCCCTGGTTTCTGCTGTCCATTTAGATGGGTAGATTTTCATTAAAAACCACATATAATTTAATCGGTCCTCTTCAGCAAGTTCTGAATTGTCTCTTGGTATTGATCATAATACATCTAAACAAATCCTTTGGGAAACTATAGAAAACCAACAGGGGCTTTTGTGCTATTCCTCTTCTAAAGAAGCTCTATTTTTCCAGGTTTTCTTTGTGAGTGAGATTGGCAATGTGTTTCCAGCTCACATCCTGAAATAAATTACAGCATGAACCCGAAAACAACATCTTTGATTTATACATAGAAAACCTTCTTTATTTCATTGTGTGTAGTTTTAAAGAATATCTCTCTTGAAAGGCTGAGCCTCCTGGGGTCACTCTTGTTCTCTAAAGATAGTGCTGTCTAAATGCCTTTAGGGCCAAAAGTATTGTCAAGCAGACTTCCTTGGCTCTTTAGCACCATAGAAACTCACGTTACTGTAACCTCACTTTCAACAGCTCGGTCAGATCTCCTTGGCTACTAGGTATTGGAAAAAGACTTCTGGTAGATTTTTAACATTTTCTAAGACATCTGTGACTCGTGTTTTGGGAGCCTTTCTTTCTACCTGTGTTTCTCATTCTTCCAGAATGTCCGATCTTGTTGAAGAGGATTGGTTTCCCCATCTCTAAGTACGCCTTGCACTCTCACTCCCACTGACTCTTATAGAATGCCTACTATGTTTTAGGAAATCTTCTTAGAATCAAATAGAAAAAAAACCTGCCTGCCTATGAGGACCATTTACTCATGATCTTTTATTCACACGCTAAACCTCTTCCTTTTTCTGCCCAGATTTTACCCATTCTTCTAGCTCCACCAACGCCACAAAATCTCCCATCTGAATTCTTGGCTCTTAATGCCTATTATAACCCCTTGAATCTTAACATGTATTACTTTATATTTGAGATCTTTATTCATACACATAAATCCTGTATCTGAGATGGGATTATAAACTACTTGTGGGGCCTAGGGGAAATTCTGCTTCTATCATTGATCCCCAAGTTTGACTTGATGGAGTCCTTCTGCTTTAACTCCACTATAAAGAATAATGCATGATATATTTATCTCTGAGTACACTGCCAACTAAAAGCATTCTCTTCCAAACCTTGTTTAGGGATGTATATATATAGAATTGAAAAACTGAACTGTAATTCATTCATTCAATTAATAAACACTTACGTCCTCTTTATCAGATGAAACCATGATATTAAATTGTTAAACATATTAGTTCAACATTTCACTGCTCTATTATGTCTTATTTAAATCATAATTTTAACAGCAAGGGCAATTAAAATTACATGTTTTGAAATTACATGTAAATGATTTATTCCTGAATTCAAAAAATTGAAAAATATTTATGTCAGGCATCAGTATTAGTGCTTGCCTGGTTATTTATGTTCATGAAATCAATAGTACTAGGTAAGATTGCTCCTTCTTTCTATACCACATTATCTCAGACTGCATATTTAAATTGAGATATAAAAAAGATACACAATATGAAAGGTAGGCAAAAATACTCAAAGTGACTAAATTGGATGCTGTTACTTCTTTAGCTTGGTAAATAAAATTTCTCAATACAATTCTAGTCAAAAATATGAATTTTGGACTAAGATACTTCAAAACAAATTTTTTTAAACTAATACTCTGATGTTAAGAGTAAAATTTATTATTGTTTCAAGTCACACAGCATAGATTCATAGTACAGACCATGAAAACAAACTAAAATGGAATGCTATCTCCAACAAATATTTACTATACAGCTTTGAAAATGTTACTTGTTATCCAAAGTCGCAATATTTCAGCTCTAAAAGAAGATATTTACAATATAGAATTGGCATAATGATTAAGTGAAGACCCACATGTTAAGGAGTCACAGAATATCTCGTTCATTTCCCCAACACAGTAGGTGTTATTAATTTACCTTAGTTTATTCATTTCACTTACTATAAATGCAACTAGGACCTTCACATTCCATAAAAGAAATGGTGGCTTACTTAATTTAGGTGGCTAACCCAGGAATAACATGGCACAGCGCAGATTTAACCCCAAGCATTTTGGTTTCAAATCCTAAGTGTTTCCCATGTTGATTGTTATATCCCCTCATGATTTATGATTACTTGTCAAAGGAAGACTATGGAAATACAGATTAAAAGCTTTAAGACAACTTCTTGAATTTTCTTTTCAAAATAAAAGGCTAGAAAAGATTTGAACACTTTAGGAAATAATAAAAGGTTCTAGAAATATCTGACAATTTATGTCTTCGGGTTTGCTTCAGCTTTGTGTGTGTGTGTATATATACATATATAAGACTGCAGATACAATGACCCATATAGTGCTATAAATTGAGTGTGTGCATTTGCATGTCCCCATATCAAACCTTAATTGAGGCCTATCTTTGAAGCTGTATTATTATGATATCAACATAGTATGAGACATTTTCATGTCCTTTTGATCCAAGTTAATCTTTGTTAAACATTAGAAACCTCATTGAAATAAATACCCATCACACACAATTTCTAGATTTTCAGGGGAAAATAGAATTTATTTAAATCGTATTTTCTCCAATTTTTCCTAAAATGCATATTTCCCACATACATTCATAAAGTAATAGACATCGATAATGTAAGATGGATAATATTTTGTTTAGGATTACCCACATGAAAATTCATACAGAACTGCAACATTGTAGGAAATTTTAACAATATCCTATATATGCTTCTATAAATCACAATCTCATTAGTCTCAGAATTGAATGTAATATTTTAAAAAATCAGTGATGAATTTTAAAATCCAGGAGTTGAAAGAGCAAGTTTTTCATATTTTGGTAGAAATATGTTTCAAATGTTTATCAATATCTATATATTTGGTTAATCCAACTGTAGTGACTGCTGTGATGCACCCATCCACATCTCTATGTGTGACAGAAACTACTGACATGTCTATGGCTGACAGCTTTTAGCTGTCAATCCTCTTCAGAAGTGGCTCTTGGCTTGAGAGTTCTGCCTGGTCACAGTCATGCTCCGTTTCCCAGGAAAGCTTGCATCCAATCACCGATCCACTGTGGTTGTTCTAGTTTGTTAGCTGCTATAATGCAATATACCAGAAACAGAATGGCTTTTTAAAAGGGGGATTTGAGAAGTTGCTAGTTGATAGTTCTAAAGCCTAGAAAATGTCCAATTAAAACAAGTCTATAGAAATGTCCAATCTAAGGTATCCAGGGAAAGATACCTTGGTTCAAGAAGGCCAATGACGTTCAGGGTTTCTCTCTCAAGTGAGAAGGCATGTGGTGAACACTGTCATGGTTTCTCGGTCAGCTGGAAAGGCACATGGTGAGTGTGGCGTCATCTGCTAGCTTTCTCTCCTAGCTTCCGGTTTCATGAAGCGCCCAGGGAGGTGTTTTCCTTCTTCAACTCCAAGGGTTGCTGGCTCATGGACTCTCTCCTGGCTTGTAGACTCTCTGCTTTGTGGTACTGCAGCATTCTCTGCTCTCTCCGAATCTCCTTCATTCTCCAAAATGTTTCTTCTTTATAGGACTTCAGAAACTTATCAAGACCCACCCAAATGAGTGGAGACATGTCGTCACCTAATCCAGCTTAACAATCACTCTTGATTAAATCACATCTCCAGGGAGATGATCTGATTACAGTTTTAAACATACAATACAGAATAGGGATTAGAAGAAACAGCTGCCTTTACAAAATGGGATTAGGATTAAAACATGGCTTTTCTAGGGTCCATACATCATTTCAAACAGCACAGTGGTATATAAAGTTCACAAAGAAGGACAACATTGAAGGGCCCTTCCAGTTTCACAGTTGCCTAGGGGGTGGTCTGGGACCATTGTCTGGACTGCCTCTCAGGTCTTCCCCACCTACTCCATTCTTTTCCCTTGCCACAGGTGTTGTCCTCAAGAGCACACCAGGGGATTCCAACCCGCAACACCAACAAACACTCTTTCCAACATAGCCCAGATCACCAGTGTTTCTCAAGGCACTAAGCAAAGACAATCTTATTAAAAGGCATATTTATGCCCCTCAAAAGTATATGGAAGCAGTTTGAAAACTGTGAGTCATAAATCATTATAATGGGTCAAAATAAACTTTTTTCGAAATAGCAAGAAAATCTAGGATTCATCACAAGTAGTAGGGGCAAGAATTCTTTGCTGGAATTTTGTTGCATAGTTCCAAGATGGGCAGGGCTGAGCTGTTTCTCACTGCTGTAATAGAAGTCTATTGAATGCATAATGTGCCAGGCCCTGTGCTTGGCTTTTTAATATTATTATTTTTTTTACTTTCAATCACAAGAGTTATCAGAGTGCCTGGAAAATCACAGGACCTCTGTAACCACTTCTTGTTTGAAATGAAAGGTGAGGACAGCACTTGGGATCAGGACACACTGGAACTTAATTGACTGTTTGGTCATGTACTATTTTAGGGCACTATCCCTCAACTTTTCTGCTCTTAAAGATACTTAACTGCACATTAATGTTGATGATGGTCATAGCTGTATTCCAAAGTGTGTGATGAGGCTTCAGTGAGATAGTTCATGCCAAAACAATAGTATAAACAATGAAAAACTTTACACATTTTGGAATTATTCTTATCTCTTGCTTATGGTTTCTAATAAAATACTGAATTGCATATAATTAAATGTGAAATACATTACCAAAAAATATCATTTCTGAAATGTTTTAATTTCAGAATGTATAAAGGGAAAGGAACAGAGAAGAAATAATACAGTGGCAAAATCAAGTTGGACTTAAAAGCAGATAGAAGCTAGTTGAAAAATATTTTCCCTAGATACTGGCTGTTACCATGAAGTTACATAAATGGAGGAGACAAGGGTATCGTCAGAAGTTATGGTACAACTTTCTGCAAAGAGACTCAGATTGAAAATATACACACAGTGTTTCACTGGTCATATTTTTCCCAGACATGCTTAGAAAAATAAATAATGAAAAGGAAAGAGCCTTCCCCCCAAATTGTACAAATGTCAAAAAATATAGGGTGGGCCGCGGTGGCTCAGCGGGCAAAGTGCTTGCCTGCTGTGCCGGAGGACCTCGGTTCGATTCCCGGCCCCAGCCCATGTAACAAAAACGGAGAAACAGAATACAATAAAAACAAGAAAATGTTTAAAAATGTTTCCCTTTCTTCCTTCCTTCCTTCCTTCTATCCTTCCTTCCTTCTCTCTGTCTTTCCTTTAAAAAAAAAAAAAAAAAAAAAAATATATAGCCACCCTCCTGAGTGTTATTGTGTCTTGCTGTCTAAGGCAAGGAGAAACATCATTCCTTCTGTCAAGACACACTGAAAATAATGTGTGAAGAAATGGAGGGACTCCCATATTTTCAGTGATGAATTGACACCATGATGCTCCCTGTAGTGAGCTAACTGTTCTCAGCAAAGTCAAGCAAATTGAAGGATTATGTAGAGGATACCAAGAATTAAAAACCTCTGGAAGCAGTGGTCACATTTAAGTGAGGCTCAAAAGTTATTTCAGTTTGCAAGAGGGCTGATTAAGAAGAATTTTCTCACTACCAATATTCATGTTTATAATTATTTTTTACTTTCCAAATATTGACATTTACTCTTTGAGAAACTGATATGGAGATGTTTATGGAAAATGAGATTTAATTATTTTTATAGTAAAAGTAATGCCTACTTATTAAAGAAAAGTTAAGACATATGAATAAGTAAAATATGGGACTCTAAAATCACCCACAATCTAATAAAACCCACAATCTAATAAAACTGCCATTAACCTTTTAAAAATTTACTTCCATAATATAGAGAGATTATTTAGCTTTGTGTAAGGCTTTCACTCTTATAATAAAGCAAGCATTGTGGTTAAGTACTATACTGATATTCGTGCGTTTAATTCTCAAACAATTCTATAAATAGACACTGATCTTATCCGTATTTCACAACCAAGGAAACAGGCACAGAAAGGTTAAGTGACTTGCCCAAGATTAGAGTTAGTTAAGTGATCAAGCCTCAATTGAATTTTTTGACTTTTTAGCCTATGCTCTTATACAACATGTCTGTAAACAAACCCTTATTTTGAGTAATTTGGCTTACTATAAGGTTTTCACTATTATACACAATTTAATTGTGAGTTTATCGTAGTTACACTTTGTACATATTTTCCCATTTATCACCTTTGAAGAAATTTCTAGAAATAGGCAGTTCAGAGGGCACACCCATTTTGAAAACTTTGATACATATTGTCTACTTGTCCTCAAAATAGGTTTTATCAACCTTACTCTAATTTGTATTCACATTTGCCCACTAACAATAGATTGTTTTCCACTTTCTCACCCATTATATCTGAAAATTAAGTCCAAGCCAATGCATATTGAAACTCATATTATACTTTATTGTTGGAAGACATTTTACGTATATAGCCACTATATTAGAAACACTTACACAAAACTTCAATTTCTAGTTCTTTTTCATGGCACTTTGAGAAGAGCTCTTAACTTCATTTTAGAGTAATCTCATTAATTATATTTATTCAGAACATAGCACAGCCTACTCTGTTAAGTACAATCTAATGCACCAAAGGTAAATAATATTTTTTTTCCTTAATTAGCTTAACATCCATACTGTAAGGAAGAGCTTAACTGGTCATTGTTCTCTGTTCCTGAGAGAGCCCAGGTAGGGTCAGAGGGCTGCAAATTGAGCTTGATCAACCACTTGAGTGCTGTGAGGCATCATTCTAGCATATTATCAAACCCAACAGGGTGGTGGGAACCCTGGAATTTATAACCCCATGGTCAGAAGTGCAGATGGCTTGGGCCCCATGAACTTGTGACTGGTTACTGAAGGGCACTCTGGTAAAGGATTGCCCTTAGGTTATGGAATCTCACCAACAACTGGTAGTTAAAATCAAGATCAAATTGACTGAATTACTGCAGTATTTGAAGCTGGTAGAAAGCTAGTGTGGAAGGTAGAGAGCTTTCTGCAACACTTTTCACCACCTAAGTGATAATTTATCCATGTAAATAGTTTATGCATAGGACAGAATAACAGCATTGTTATTACAGATACAGAGTATTAGCATGTTATAGGGAAGTAAATCAAAATACACCATTAATGCAATTATGTGATGATATTGAGACTGGCTGATTGTATATGTAGAATAGAATGGTATGTTAATATTTTTGTTTGTTTGTTGTTAATTTTTTTTAATTAATAAATAAAAATTTTTTTTTAAAATACACCATTAATTCTGACTGAAGGGGTCCAGAAGTTTGCACCATGGAGTTAACCTTAGAGTTGAGACCTAAACAAGGAAGAACATTTAATTAGGTTGGAAAAATGCAGAGCCAGTGAACATGATAGCTGGGACAGTGAGCATGATAAGGGAAGCCACAAAGACATAAAAACTCCATTACTTTTTCCTGGAAATAATGAACTCAAATTGTAAGAATTTTTATTATGAATTGGGGGTGTTTAGTGGGAGACGGACGTGGTTTTTCCATCTATAAATACAAATTTTATCAGCTATTCCTAGTTTTGCTCCATTAACTTTGTAAACAACACTGTCCCCTAGAGGACCAGGTATTTCTGTTGACACAATCTGCTCCACGTAAAATATCATTAAAAAGAAGGGGTATTAAGCACCTGCTTTGAGCCGGACACTCTTTTAGGCACTAAGGAGAAAAGGACTGTTCAGATCCTTCTTTTAGGGGGCTTGCATTCTAAGGGAAGGAGAAAAACAATAAGCAAATATGAAAAAATTAAAAAGGGAAAAGGTCAGTATTAACAACTATGACAGTAATAAAGGCAGGAGATGTGATAGACAAGATGCAGCAGCCCAAGCAAAGATGTGGGGGCCACATTGCAAGCACAAAGGAGAAGACCAGTGGTCAGAGACACTAGTCACCAAAAGAGAAGGCTTAAGTGATTGTGATAGTGCTTTTCGTGTACTTCGGTCTAAATTATAATTATGATCACCTTTAGACCCCTTTACAAGATTATTTGATACTTCTTCCTTCATTTTCATTCTTTGTCTGTTCAGGGAGTATGGTCAGAAAATTTAAGCAGTATGATTTCATTTTTGACTCATATCTTCCCCAGTCACTAAATAGTCTCTTGCCTGCAATCAACATGCATTGTCCTTTTAGACTGTGTCTTTCTAACCCTGCTCACATGCCAGCCTCAGACTTTTTCACCAGACTTATAAAGGTCAGGAACTCTTTAAATATTATATTCACAGCAATTTGATACATCAATGCCAGACAATGATTTTTTTCCCCTTGAGAAACAATTATATAAAGAGGTCACCAATCAGAATCCAACTTTCAGTCCATGTCCTGCCTTCCACATATAACTATTTCTGTTTGATTACTACTCACATTTATCAGCAATGTGGTGGATTTTTGTTTTCATTTTACCTTGGGATTTTTTTTTTGTCTGAATATACATTGTGAAATAGCATTATCAATGTAGAATACTTTTTTCTTTGCTTCAAGCACATAGGTTACTTATCTAAATAATACTAATACTACCTAAAATTTATGTTTATATTATTATAACTGTTAACCATTTTGACAAAAAAAAAAAAATGTCATTGCATTTTTTTTACCCTAGTGGGCCCTAAGGTATACTAAACAGTGTAGTCATCACCTTACAATATCATGGAAAATTCTATGAAAAAATATTTTAGCAATTTCTTCAGGGATTTGTACCCATTTACATGAACCTAATTAAGGAAAAGGAGCCAAATTAGTCAGCTATTGCTAAGATAGCTTTTTGTACATCAACCTTGGCCATTGGAAACTACGTTTCCTAAATTCCTTTTTTTATGGTTCCTAAATTTTTGAAATACTCTTGCCAATGCTGTAAAATGAATTTTAAGTATTTGTACAAATCTACCTTGAGGAAAGAAGTGCTTTGGGGTTTTCAAGCTGTTTGGAGATTGTCACTTGATGCATTGCTTTAATCATTTTGCTGTTTTAATCAATGTGCACATGTGTTCAGAGAGATTTGATGAGCATAATATAATGAACGCCAAAAATAACAAGCAGGAAAACTTCTGGGCCCTCTCCAATTTCAAAATATAATGTAATCTCTAAACCAAATGAAAGTATCCCTGGTCCAATTTGTCCAAGTTCAATTTAACTCCTCCCAAAGAGAAATAAAGGGAAGGGAAATATAAAGGAAGTTGGAGCTCAAATATCTTTAGCGATACTATGACCATGTCAAATAATTGTCCTTTTCGTGTGAGGAAAAGGACTTCAAAACAAATGTTTCAGTGATACACAGACTGTCCTTTTAGTACGTGTTATAAGAGAAATGAAAATGTGTTTAGGCATCTGAAAATGAAAACACCAAAGTGGAATCTAGGTTTTTTTTTGTAATCCTTATTCAAGTGGCATGTAAATACTTAAATAGTTAGAACATTTTCACCATTTATTATATGCTTACTAAGTGTCAGAAAGTGTGCTAAGCACATTGAAACATTACCTCATTTTAATCCCCACCAGAATTTAAGGGGAGAGATAGTTATTATCTCCCCTTTACAAATGAGCACAGTAAGGCTTAGGGATTTTAAGCATCAGAAAGGGGATTCAAACAAATAACAAAACAAAGTCTAATTAAGCTCTTAGATCTTCTGCCATTTTGCTGTGTACTGAAATATTAATGGCCTTGAATCCAAAACATGTTGTAAACATGTTGACTCCATTTAGAAGGTAAACAAACAGAACAACGTGCTTTTGTAAGAACTGATAACCAGACGTCGATTGGAGGATACGATGTGGACTGACTTGATGCCAACCAAGAGAGGCACTCCCTCGGTAAAGATGTTGCTGATCAGACCTCTGGGGAGTGAGAACCCAGTGCAGACACCGTTTTGATGAGCATCAGATAGAAGCAGGCTGACACCAGGGTGCTCTGAGTCCTGGCTCGGACACCTGTGCTGGGCTGGAGCCTCACCGTCGCCCTCCCGCACGCGGCTCGGACTGTCCACCGCTGCGCTTCAGACCCGGCTCCCCAGACCTGTCCTCAAAGGCCCACTTGTTTCGCTCAGCCCTCAAGCCGAGGGACTTTGGAGACTCAGGTATCCTCCACCTTTAAATTGCATACAGCATGATCAACCTGCTTTTTTTTTTTTTTTTTTTTTTACATGGGCAGGCACCGGGAAACGAACCCGGGTCCTCGGGCATGGCAGGTAAGCACTCTTACCTGCTGAGCCACCGTGGCCCGCCCTCAGCCTGCTTTTAAGTCGAGTTGAGATTGCTTTCGATTCCTGGCTGTATTTGCTTTGGTCTTCTTACAACAATTGCAAGACCCATTTTAGAAAGGTTTCCACATCGCTAATGTTTTCATGTGTGTGTGTGTGTGTGCGTGTGTGTAATGATTCCTTCACTGGGGCACAGACGCTTCATCACCAGGCCTCCTGACTTCTTCACCTTCTTCTCATATCTTC
The DNA here is from genome assembly GCF_023851605.1 of Tamandua tetradactyla. Taxonomy (NCBI): domain Eukaryota; kingdom Metazoa; phylum Chordata; class Mammalia; order Pilosa; family Myrmecophagidae; genus Tamandua; species Tamandua tetradactyla. The sequence continues at coordinate 85,219,232 of NC_135328.1, read as the reverse complement.
CCATCACACCTTCCACACCCCCACCTGCAGATCCCTAGTCTTTCCTGGATATTCCCCTTTTCATCTTATTTACTTATTTATTATTATTTTTTTTACAATAATAATGTTCTTTTGTGCCTCCTCTCCACTTTATGCCTCTTTCTGTTTTTAATAATCAGTTCATGAATCACCTTCGCATTAAATCTTTCCTTGAACTTTCCAGTTTAAGCAGAGTATTGAATAGGTCTTTATGTCTTGAGCCTAGTCATCGCTGAGTTACTTTTCTGTACTTCCCAGGGTTTGATGTTAGTATTTTTTTCCTTTCATCTCCATGATCCCATGATCTAGTTAATGTCAAACAAAATATAAGTAAAAATGAATGAATGGTTTTCTTGCTTGTTGTTTTATTGCATCTCTCAACAGAAAACCTATTACTACAAAACAGAGGGGGAAAAAAGGAATTGAAATTTTAACTATTACTAAAAAGAAGACATTATGCTTATTTTACCCTATTTTAAAGCACTAATGAAGATTCTAGGGCCTGCAGCCCATCTTAAACAAATTAAAAGTTATTTTGCACTTGCTTTGAAATTGCATGCCTAACATGGTTGCATTATTTACAAAGATCTGAAGACCCTGTATCTTCTGGTCTTCAATATCCATGCTATTGATTTCAGTATATTATTAAGATAGTTTTCTGAATTGATTTTAAAAATAAAAGTATGCTTTCCATTCTTTAAGGAGAATGGAAATGAGTTCACAAAAAATATTCTATAAAAAGCAACATGATAAAGGCTAAATGTTGTATTAGATACTGAGGTAATATTGGCATAGGAAATGTAAATCTTCAAATTGTTGCTCTTTTAGAGTGGCTGGCTGCTCTCCAGATTATCGATGTTTGGAATTTGTCATATTACTTATTAAAAAGAACTATTCAGAAAGTGTTACAGCATATAATCTGTTAATGGAGCTAAGTACATAATATTTTTCATTATTAAATATCAGTATGAGAAGATCATTTAAAAGTGGCTCACAGTATCACTTCCCGTAGTGACATCATCAATCAGACAAGTTTATAAAATGTCATTGAACATTATGAGTTGCCACAGAATCTTTACACTTTCCCCCCAAAATCACTTCTGTTCTTTTGTAAATCTGCAAAACACTAGCCATATATGTGGTTGGAGGAACACAATTCAGATACATAGGCAAGTCCACCCAGTGGCAGCTAAGCAGCTTTAAACCTCAAATAATCTCATGGAACTATCTTCAGAGTAAGACGTTTTGCAAACAATCAAAGAATAATTCTTGCTGGTAATTTGGTAAAGAATAAAATTTATTTTCCCAATAATTTACATGTCTTAAAAATAAGAAATGAAAAATATCTTTAAAAACTACTTTATTTAAATTCTCAAATTATTGCTTCTTCAAAATTTTAAATAAACTTGCCAACGTGGAAAATAGTATGCACATGATAAAATTAACTATATAAATGGGAAGTCACATATAACTAGACTGAGAGGGAATATGTAGATATAAAAGCAATTAAAGTGTTTGGAATAAGGGAATTTCTTTGTAGTTTCTTAAACATTCTTTAATAATACTGCACCATGCTATTTACGTAAGAATTAGTCTGGTAAGATATATTCTTATTATATATATATATATATATATATATATATATATATATATAAAATCTCAAGTTATATAAACCACTATATTACTTTGAAATTACTTTAAATTACTATGTTACTTTATAAAACCTGATGACTGATCATTAAGGAACATATTAAAAAAATGAAAGAAAAAGTACATGAAATGGGTAAGTCCCCTTCAACCCATCCTTCTGATTGATTACAACAAAACTCTTGATAAAATGCAAAATAATAACTTGAACTCTGAAAAGTGAACAAAAGCAAGCAGATTCTGGGCAGGAATCAAAACTTGGAAACATGAGCTCTCTTTTTTATTTTTTTTTGCATGGGCAGACACAGGGAATCAAACCCTGGTCTCCAGTGTAATAGGCAAGAACTCTGCCACTGAGCCACCACTGCACCACCCTCTTTATGTATTTTTTGAATCTTGCCCCAACGGTGGTCCCAGATGTTGGGTACTGCAGAAGATACAGCAAAGATATTTGAAACTCCAAGAGAAGCCACCTCTTCTTCAGCAAGAGGAACCAGGATAACTTGCAATAGAGGACGAAAAAGTATAAGAACTCTAGAACAGTAAGAGCTAGAGAAAGAGACCCTTACCATTCTCTGATGTGAGATTTGAACTGTTGCCCAAAAATGCAAAACCAAACTTATAGTCTGAAACTAACTGGGTTAATTGCCTGTTAAAACAAAAACAAGCATTCTTAAGAGGATGATAACTGAACCCACTGTGTATGCAACATGATATTCAAAATATTCAGATATAACCTTAAATTATTCAACACACAATGACCCAGAATAGCAAAACCCAGTCTTAAGTGAGAAGATGACCCAAATATTTACATTAACAGATAAATATTTAAAATCAGTTCATGTAACTCACATGAAGCAAAAGAATACACACTTCAAATTAATGGAGCACTTTTAAAAAATAGTAAAAAAAACCAGATGTTTTAGAACTGAAAAATACAATGTCTGAAATTTTAAATATTACTCTATGCCATCAATAGAAAAATGTAGATAGAGCAAATAGTCAGTGGGCTTGAAGATAGATCGAGAGACATTATACAAGCTGAAAAAAAATGATGAGCAAAGTAATATGAATAAAATGAACAGCGCTTTAGAGAAATGGGGAAAAATAGCATCAAAAAGTCTAACAAATATGTCATTGGAGTACCAGAAGAAAAAGAGAAATAAATTGGGGCAGAAAAAATATTTGAAGAAATAATTGCCTAAAACTCCCCAAATTTTGTGAAAGATAAATTTACAGATTCAAATAGTTCAGTTATCCCTAAGAGGAGAAACTCAAAGAAAACATAACAGTCATTTCATAATCAAACTGTGAAAACCAAATATTAAAAAAAAATCTTAATAGGAGCTACAGGAAAATAACACATTGCATATGAGGGAAAAATGATTTGAATAATCGTGAATGTATCTTCAGAAACCAAGGAGACCAGAAAACCATAGACTGACATCTTTAATGTGCTAAAGTAAAAGAACAATTAACCCCAAATCCTCCATCCAGTGAAAATACCCTTTAGGAATAAAAGCAAAATAAAGGCATCCTGGGAGGAAAACTATGAAAATTCATCAGCAGCAGAATTACTCTACAATAAATGCTAAGGGAAATCCTTCATACTGAAGAGAAGTGAAACCAGATGGAAATGTGGATCTTCGGGAACAAACTAATAACAAGAGAACTGGTAAAAACCTTTGTAAATGTAAGAGTAAATTGTTTTCCTCTTAAAATCCTTAAAATATGTATGTCTGACTAAAGCAAAAGTTATAATGTTGCCTGTTGTGATTCTGAATATATGTGGATGTAATACTCAACATAACTTAGACCTAAAGGGCAGTGCAGAGCATACTAAAGGGGCCTCAAAGCTTGCATTTTTTTTATGGAGTGGTACAATATTAGTGCTTGTGCTGGTTTGAAAGGAAGTATGCCCCCTAGAAAAGCCATGTTTTAATCAAAATATCATTTCATAAAGGTAGAATAATCCCTATTCAATACTGTATGTTTGAAACTGTAATCAGATCATCTCTCTGGATGATGTGATTTAGTCAAGAGTGGTTATTAAACTGGATTAGGGGACGACATGTCTCCACCCATTTGGGTGGGTCTTGACTGGTTGATTGAAGTCCTATAAAAGAGGAATGATTTTGAAAAAATGAGAGATTCAGAGAAAGCAGAGAATGCTGCAGCACCACAAAGCAGAGAGTCCATCAGCCAGCGCTTTGGAGATAAAGAAGGAAAACGCCTCCCGGGGAGCTTCACGAAACAGGAAGCCAAGAGAGAAAGCTAGCAGATGATGCCCTGTTCACCACGTGCCCTTCCACCTGAGAGGGAAGCCCTGACTGCGTTCGCCATGTGCCTTCTCACATGAGAGAGAAACCCTGAACTTCATCGGCCTTCTTGAACCAAGGTATCTTTCCCTGGATGGATGCCTTAGATTGGACATTTCTATATACTTGTTTTAATTGGGACATTTTCTCAGCCTTAGAACTGTAAACTACCAACTTATTAAATCCCCCCTTTTAAAAGCCATTCCATTTCTGGTATGTTGCATTCCAGCAGCTAGCAAACTAAAACAGTGCTAAATAAACTGGTGAAAGTTTAATCGTATACTATAATCTCTCCAGAGCAAATATGCACACACATGCACACAAAATATAATAAAGTAAACACCAAGATAAGGGGAGCAAGGGTAGGTCAGTGGTAGAATTCTTACCTGCCATGTGGGAGACTGAGGTTTGATTCCTGGCTGGTGAACCTCCTCCCTCCAACCCCACATCCCCCCCAAAATTCAACAAGTGGTGCTGCAATAACAGGTACTCACATGGAAAAAGAATGAAATGTGATTACCACCAAATAGCATACCAAAAAAAAAAAAAAAGAGATAAATGAAAATAGAATAACAAATAAAATTAAAATAATCCAAAAGGGTGAAAAGAGGAATAACGAAAATAAGAAAGGATTCAAACAGAAAAGAAATCCTAAAATGGTAGCCCTATTCCAACATATCAACCATAATATAACAGCCTGAACACACTAATTAAAAGGCAGATATTCTTCCTGTGGATAGAATTAATGACCTCCTATATACTGCTAAAGGAAAAAAAATTAATAAAAGGATATAGATAGACTGACAGCAAATAGATGGGAAAATACATACCATGAAAATAGGAAGCATAAGAAGGCTCAGGTAACTATTTCACTATCAGATACAGTCAATTTCAAGACAAAGCATAGTGCCAGAGATAAAGATATTACAGATATTATATAATGATAAACGGGGCAATTCATCAGGAAGACACAACAATTACAAATATATACCTACATGTGCATCAAAATACGCGAAGAGACTCGTGAACGCAGGGAGTGAGCAAGGAGCACAGACGTGGGGCGGTCTCCCTCTTCCTCCAGCGTCGCCTCCTTCTGGCCCTCGGGGTGCTGTGTATGCCCTAAGGTGAGAACCTGGGGCCTCTTTTGTGAAGTGGCAGCTGAGGAGACTCCAACTCTCACATGGTGGACAAAAAACTCAAGGAAGGAGTCAAGACTGAACAGCATTCATATTAAGTTGAAGGATGGTTCTGTGGTGCAGTTTAAGATTAAGAGTCATACACCACTTAGGAAACTAATGAAAGTCTACCATGAAGGACAGGGTCTGTCAATGAGGCAGATCGGATTCCTGTCCGACAGGCAGCCAGTCAATAAAACACACACACACCTGCACAGTTGGAAATGGAGGATGAAGACACGATTGACACGCTCCAGCAGCAAACAGTAGGTGTCTCTTAAAAGGGGAGCCTGGTACTTTTCTACAGAACTCTGTTCCTACAGACCAAGAATACATTCTCAATTAGAAAAACCTCAATTTGGTTCCACCTATTCTACTACTGCAATATGGTCTTCGCCATTCTTTCATTTTACCCTTCCCCATTCCTTTATTTATACAACTTTATACATAAAATAACTGGTGTATGTGCACAAGCAAAAAACAAAACAACACAAAACATGAATAATTGAGAGGACTGAAGTGAGAACTACACAATTCTGCAAATATAAATTGTAGAGACCCCTAGCTCAGTAATTGATATAACTAGATAAAATATCAGTAAAGACACAGAAATTCTAAATAACATTATGTTCCAGCTGGATCTAATTGACATTTATAGAACACTTCATCCAAAAACACCAGAATATTCATTATTTTTCAAGTGAACAAGCTACAGTCACCAGGGTGTGATATGAAATCACAAAATTTAATCTATGACCAAAAAAGACTTAAATTAGAAAGCAATAACTAAAATATATGTAGTAAAATTCCACATACCTGAAAAATAGAATAATATAAATATTTTTTAGTTATGATGGTGGTGGTGGTTTGAAACTGTATACCCCGGAAAAACATGTTCTTAAACCTAATGTATTCTCGTGGGGGTGGGCCCATTGTAAGTAGGGCCTTTTGAGGAGACTACTTCAGCTAAGATGAGACCCAACTGATTCAGAATGGGGCTTAATCCTCTTACTGGGGTCCTTTATAGACGAATGAAACAGAGGGGCAGGGGGGAAGCTGTGAAGCAAGAAGCTGAAATCAAAGAACACAAAAAAAGACCAGCAGACACCTCCGTATTGCCTGTCATGTGTAAAAGGAATCAAGGGTTACCGGTAGCTCGTCTTTGAGAAGAAAGCATTGCCGTGATGAATCCTTGATTTGGACATTTTCTCGTCCTCAAACTAGAAGCTGATAAATGTCCATGGTTTAAGCCAGCTCATTTCATGCTATCTGCTTTAAGCAGCCTGGAAAACTAAAGCACTTATATACTAATAATAAAAGACAGGATCACGACAGGCATTCAAAGTTATTTTAAATTACAAAGCAAGTATTCTACTGTGTTTGTGTCATCTCCAGTCATGATTATTTGTATAATTTTTCATGTAAATTATATTCTAACTATAGCCCAGGCAATCTGTTCAGGTGTGCCCAAGGGTTACAAGCAAAGGGGGCCAATTATTAGCATAAGTGGGGGATAATACAGGCTCACAATATAGTTATTTGTTCTAAGTTGTCTAAAATTTGGGTTTCAGGGTAAGTTTCTAGAGTAGAGTTGGAGAGAGGAAAAATTCCTTCCACACAGTGTCATCAGATGCTTGTTTTGGCTCTTGGGCCCACAGATGCCATGTAGATGAAATTTCACTCCTTTTATATTGGGTTCCTTAACAAAGCTAAGGCTTATATATCAAAGACTTTAAAGTCTGATGTCTCTTCCTACATGAATGATAATAGCTAGTGTGTTTTGAGCTTTTACTACTGGATATTTAGATTGTTTCTAAGTTTTCACTATTATAAAATTATCTTATGACCACCTATGCAAAATTTGTACTTATGGTATTTCCTTAACAAATAGCTTCTTAGATGTGGACTTACTGATGAAAAGTTGGGTATTGCTCTATGTTGTGTGATTTACTTTCAACCTCTTTTGAAAAACCCTTGCTGTGTTCTATTTGCATACCCTTGACCTGTTCTTCATTTCAAGTACTCCTAGGCAGATTAGATTATTCATGCACAGATTTATCTAAGTGGTCTTCACCATGGAGGCTTGTATTACTAGGTAATTTTCTATGATATTTGCATATTAAAGTTGAAGCAAATTTTATTTGATAGCAATTGTTAAACAATTTCAAATTCAGTCTTGAATGAATTTAGCACTTCTGGATTGTTGGAGTTTAGATTAGCTAACTACAGTAAGTGAAAATGGAAAGAAGTGGGTGGGGTTTTCACTGATTTGCAGCTGATGTAAATTTTTATCTTTAACGAACTTTTGGTGAAATAGTTTAATTGATGTAATTAATAACGCTATATATATAAAATTCAGAGGCATTGCCTTCAGCACACCCGTTTTTCAAAGAATACTATTTGAAATAACCTAAATTAACACAATACCTGACAAAAATCTCACATAGAATTTGTACTCTAAAGGAATTTATTTAATTTGGATAACAATTTGAAAATATAACAATACCAGTATAGATTATACTGTTAGTAGACTGCCTATCTACATTTTAACACTCTTTTTTTTCTCAAAGGATGCTGATGTTTTTAGAACACTTTTCCATTTGTTTCCAGTACACATATCCGCACATAACAAGTATGTAGGTAATTGATTCATGTTTTTCCAAGTATCGTTTCAAATAAACATCAAAACATGAAAAACTTAAGCAATGCATTTGAGGATCCAAATTTAAAATAAAAGCTACCATTTACCTACTATGCTCGAAACACTGTATTGTAAAGATTAATGCCATTATTATTCTTATCTCAATTTTGTTAATGAAAAACCTGAGGATTGTGGAATTCAATAATTTGCTCAAAGCTGCACAAGCTCCTACGTTTATATGAGCATGGATCCCATTCAAGTTTGGCTTACTCCAAATCTTAGTCTATATTCCTTTTATTATACCACCATATAAGACAAACTGACATAGTGAATTTATTTTCATTGTTTATATTCTCGATATAGTGACTAATTTCACTTTATAAATTATAAGAATGCCCCTAATAAGTTAGTCCCTAATTGGGTATTTTTAGTTAATAAGAATGTCAACAAGTATTGTCAACATTAGGATATTAACAGGTGTTCTACAATTATTTTTGCAGGTCCCAAGGTTGAAAAGAAACATTGTGTAAATTTGTTAACAATGCTGTTTTCAGAAAGGCACTATTTTTGGTATGTCAGAAAGAAATTGAAAAGTAGAGCATCTGCAGTCTGCCCACTGGCACACCACCACCATTACTACCAAACAGAACCCAGAAATAAAAAAGTTTTACACACATGTGCATGCACACATTCATTCCCACCCAGATCACCACTATCCCAGACCAGATAAAACAGAGCCAGTCCCTGAAGGCTGCTGATGGAGCCCTCATGTCAGCAGAAGAGTCCTGGACTTTGTATAAAAGAATACATAGAACGAAATTTATGGGAAGTTTCCAAACAGAAGCTATCAGGTTCACTAAGCCCACAAAGCAGCACTGCAGAGTGACGTGGAAATCTTTAAGTCTGCATGAACACACCATTTTTTCAATTGGTTTGTCAGGCAGTCTTCCAGCTAGACACAACCAAGAGGATGAAAATTTAGACTACCTTTCACTATATTAACAAGGTATCAGTGCGGGACTGAAAAACGAAGAAAGTCGTGATGCTAAGTGCTGGATGGTGTCTGTGTACCATCTCTGAGGATGTGCAGGAACAACTTCAGACATAGAGCCGGGGGACTGCATAGGTTCAGTAGAAATCAGAACTCCTGTCCATTGGCCTTCATCCCCACTCTTTGCCTTTTGTTTTTAGTGCTTTTTACACCTCTTATTTGCAGATGTAATATTTTTAGATGAAGCATTTGCCAAATGCCACCTTCCAGAGAATTTTTGATCATCTATGTAGCAAACACATACATACATTAGATTAAAATCTAGTCAGGAAATAAGGTTCAAAAATATTCTGAGTTTATAGGACCCCATTGTGTATACACTAAGTTTATGTCTCAAGACAGATTTAGTGCAAAGGATTAGAGTTTCAAGTGTGGACCCTTGTGAATCATTTTTTTTTCTGCTGCTAAATGCTAATACAAATTGAAACCAAAGTATAATTTTCCCAAGAAACCTACTTCTTCATGGAAGGTTAATCTTTTAACCATTTACATATCATCAGTTAAATTATACAAGGAGTCTAAATAGTTTCATTCAAATGTTATAGAAGGAGTCTAAATAGTTTTGTTCAAATGTAAAATCCTATTCCATGATTTTTGGCTATGGAGTTTTGGTGCTATCAGACAACTTGACTAAGAGTCAAGAACAATAACAACAACAATAAAACCTTTCATTATGATTTCCTATTAGTCATTTATCAACCAATAAATGTTCAATGAATTCAGCTGTGTGTGCGTGTATCTGTGTGTGTGTGTTAAGGTGATTGGTGGACTTTCAAAACAGAAAGTGTCTTCTTCCATTCTGACAATCATGTTTAATTATCACTTTTGTAAACAGATGACCCAGTCTGTGAGTTCAGATATTCACAGTGAAAGAAGTTAATCTGTTCCAAATATTAGCCATTTGGAGTTGGGAGCAACAGTCAAATTCTAATATAGCTTGTCTAGTAAGTATTAACCATGTGATTATTATTGTAAAATAAGTGGGTTAAGCTTGTAATATATATAATGCAATGCATAATTTATTTGTTATATTCTACATAGATTTCTAAGAGTTTTTTGTTTTTCTATTATTGTACTTTTGTTACATATTTCAAATAGTAGTAGCACATTTCCCCTCTTTCTCATTTTGTCTAGATAAAATAATAATAATAAAATAATAACAACAACAGTACAGGTGAATGGTTTCATTTGTTTCAGGTAAGAAGCATATATTTCTTCTCAAAATTGATACGAAAAAATATTAGTTATTTCATGCAGCATGAAAATGACTGAATGTACAAAAGGCTTACATGGCTACAGTTCCCTGAAGAAAAACGAAAAATGCCTGGAACATCCTGCAGTGGGTTTATCCACCTACAACCACACAGGGACCAATTATACAGATTGAGGATGGCTTGACAGAATCAAGAATGAGTTCAGCAACCCCTGAGAGAGAATCGAAGATTAGATCAATACAGTACTGGCATAAATGAAAAAAGAGCTAATTAATACAGGAGGCCAACCAATAAATTAGGCAATCATGTTAAGGGAAGACGTGGGACTTTAGCTGACCTGAAATTTCCTCTGTATCATATGGGAGCCATTGAGTTAGCCTGGATTCCACAATTAATTTACTAGAAGGTCTACTTGTTAGATGCAGGGAAAATAATGAAAATCAAGAGTATGGTATTAAATATATTAACAAATAAAACAGGAAAAAGAAAAGAAAATTTCATAATGACAAGGTATGGCTACCTGTGTGTAAATAACAAACAGATTAATGAACAAGTTTGTATACATTGCTAATACTTAAAAATTTATACCAGTAATTCTATGGCCATAATTCTTCCTAAAAACTCAAAATTGTGATTTGCAATAGCCAAATCAAATTTTATAATGAAAAGTTAACAAGGTTTAAGAAAAAGCAATTCTTAAGGGTTTATTTAAATGTTGCAATTTAATATCGAATATCAAATGAAGATATCATAAAGTGGAGCTGTTTATTAATTCTGTAATTAGTTCCAAATTTTGCCATAGACTGCTCAATAAATATGGATGTGTAAATCACATTAAATTTTGATCATATCTAAATTAGTATTCCATGAATTTGGGGAATACTTTGTGAAATCTTGTGTCTACATTTTGGAGTAATTCTCTTCACATGGTAATGCTGTTCTTTAGGTAATGGTTAACTAAAAGAACACGTTTTTCAAGGCAGTGCTCGATGAAAAATCCAGAGTTGACTGTTAAATGGCATATTTTGCTCTCACTTTACCCAAAATTACTGCTTTATAGATCATCCGAAATATTAAGTAAATCATGTAATCATAAAAAGTTGAAATAAGTAATACACCAACACAAAATAATAATTATCCATGTATCAACCACCTATTTTGAATTGAAATTTGAACTTATCTGATCATGATATTCCACATACTTATTCGTGATTTACGTTAATAATGTGTTGATCATTGTATTTGTTTCCTATTGCTGTGTAACAAACTACTACAACCTTGGAGGTTTAAACAAAACTTCTATTTTTTATCTCTCAGTTTCTGCAGGTCAGAAATCCAGGCGTGGCTTAACTGGGTTCTCTGCTTCAAGCTTCCCATCGCTGAAATCAAAGTATTGGCAAGACAGCATTTTCATCTGAAAACATGACTAGAAAATGATCTGCATTCAGACTCCCTCTGATTGTTGCCAGAATTCATCCAGCTTGCTTCTTTAAAGCCAGCCTCATAGAGACACTGTCTTTGCTTCTTTAAGTCTCTAACTTCAGGGAGACCTGGACCCTCTTTTAAAGACTAGGTTATTTCCACTCAGGATAATCTTTCTTTTAGTCACTCACAAACAGTACATAGGGACCTTAACTACATATTCAAATCCCTTTACCTTTGCCATATGACATAACCTAATCCCAGGAGAGGCATCCATAGTATTCACAGTACCTGCCCACGCTCAAGGGGAGGGGATTAGTCAAGGTGAATATAGGAGGAGGCAGAAATCAGGAGGGCCATTTTAGAATTCTACCTACCACACTTGTCTAAAGTCTCCCTTCTCACAGAATATCCTATCTCTCTGAGCAGTTCACCTAACTGGAGGACGTCTTGTAATTTTCAGTAATGGATTGGTTTCTGTTGTTGTTTTTGCATGGGCAGGTACCGGTAATCAAACCGGGTTTTCCGGACATGGCAGGCAAGAAATCTGCCCCTGAACCACCACTGTACCACCCAGTAACGGATTGTTTTTGTTTACATTAATTTGAGAACTGAAACTGCAGAATTAAGGACACAGCTACGTATATTGTGTTCAAGAGATTTGACTAAATAAATCATTGCTTTATTTCTCTGTTCAGATGATTTCTTGTTTTAATTTTAATTGTGGTAAAATTTGCACACTGAATTTTACAGATCTTAGCTGTATAGTTCAAAGATTTGGGACAAATGCATACACCCATTATGGTGGCTGTTTTCTGTATGTTCCGTTACTACTTTCTTTTTTTTTTCTTTCGCTTTTTTTCTGCTACCTATGGGCAGAATTGATGTACTTTTTTAAACGACTCCATTTTATCTTCACCATTTATGTATTATTTAGGTCTCTCTCTTTTTTATTTTTTCTAAAAATTCGTGGTTGCCTTAGGGATAACAGCTGACATTTTTAAATGGCCTGAGTCTCCTTGAAATAATATTATACTTCCCATGTACTATCAGAGCCTTGTAGCAGTATAGTCCCAAGTTTTACTCCCATTCCTTGTGCTATTGACATCATATGTTATAATTTTACATATGCTATAATCAAACAAAATACTGTTTCTGTTTTAACTTTGAACAGTCATTTGTAATTTAAAGCAATTACATTTAAAAAAATTATTATGCATTTATTTACTCTCTTTTCAGGTCTTTATTTGTTCATGTAGCTCCAGGTTTCTGGTTTTATCTTATCCCATTCCTTCTGAAGAACTATCTGTAAAGTTTCTTGTAGAGTAGGTCAGCTGTCAATGAATTCCTTCAGTTTTCATATTTCTGTGAAATACTTATTTCTCCTTTCTATTTGAAGGATACTTTTGCTGAGAGTAAAATTCCCAAATGGCACATATTTCTTTTCTTCTCTTTTCTTGCCTTCCTTTCTCTTCCCTTCCCTGCTCTTCCTTCCCTTTCCCTTTCTTCTCCTTTCAACACTTTAGTAATGTCATTATATTGTCTTGATTCTTGTTTGGTTTCTGATGAGAAGGCTAATGTTGTTTTTATACTTATATCCAGAGTGTTCCTGATTAATTCAATTGATGGGCATCACCTATACATGTTCAGCTTAATATTCAGTCAAGGATTTAAGGGGATTCTTATGCATGTTCCTGGAATTCCTCTTCAGAGCTCTCTCCTTACTTGGTACTCTGTACCTACAATTCTAGGTACCATGGTAATGCCACTCTTAGTTCTCTGTCTCTTTACTTCATTGAGATGCATTTTGGGGCTCTCCTGAACAGATATTAAGAAAGACCTTTGTGCTGGTTTGAAGCTGTTATGTACCTCAGAAAAGCATGTCCTTTTAATCCAATATTGTGGGAACGGACTTATTGTTGGGTGGGAGTTCCTAATTAGGTTTTTTTCCATGGAGATGTGATCCCACTTATTCAATGTGGGTCTTAGTCCTTACCTGGAGCACTTTATGAGAGAGAACTCAGAGCCAACACAGAGAGCAGAGAGATGGAACCAACACATTAACATTTGGAGAAGCTAAGCTGAGAGATGAAATCCAGAGTCTGTGAAGACCCACAGATGCTTAGAGAGAAACTAGAATCAAAAGCTGAAAGCAAAGAACCAGGAGCAAGGACCAGTGGACTCCAGCCATATGCCTTCCTAGCTGACAGATGTGTGACAGATGCTGGTGGCCTTTCTTCAAAGCCAAAGTACCTTTCTCTGGATGCCTTAATTTGGACATTTCCATGGCCTTAGAACTGCAAATTTGTGACCTAATAAATCCCATTCATAAAAGCCAATCCATTTCTTGTACATTGCATTCCAGCAGCAGCTGCAAGCAGATACAATTGTGGTGCTCACCTCATTTGTTGCTCTTCTTTCATGAATCTGGTTTCTGCACTGTCTGTTGTGTCTGAAAACAGAAATTTCACATATTTTGTTTTGGATATATAATTTGAATTCCGAATTATGTTTTGTTTTGTTTTGCTTTTTAAGACTAGACATTAGTAAGAGCTTTCCTTATATCTGCTTGCCACTGAATTCAACTGATGAAAGTACCCCAAAGTGACTTTCTGGCATTTTAGCATAAATCACAAGTATTTATGTAAAATGTATAAAAATATTTTGGGAAGTATACATTCAATCTATAAATCTAAATCAGTTCATTTTAATAAATAGCTTGAAGTTATTATGTAAGGAAAGAAAAATTGTCAGGCATTCTATGCAAACCTTATAGCATGAGTAAAGCCTTAAAAGCATGCCCATACATGGTATCTTAGGGAAATATCTGTAAGTTCGGTGTGATTAGACCTTGGAAAACATGGCTACAAAATGGAAAGTGGCTGCTGTTGGTAGGAAGTGGTTCTCTTCACAGGAGCTAACACTGGAACAATCCTTTGGGATTAGATTACAAGTCCTTCAGAGGCATTTTGAATGTTGAGAGTGAAGTTTCTGTGACTCTTCTTTGATTTTCCTTTTGACTACTATGATAGATTTGCTAATTGAGCCTGAGGAGAACTCCACAGCACTGAAAACAATAGCTATGGATCTCCTTTCATGAGCATAGCCAACTTTCTTGGTCTTACTATTTCAAGACTCTTATACAATGTAGTATCAAAAGTGTGTGCCAGATCCTCCCTCTGAATACTGAAAGTGTTTAAATGCTTATTTCATATTTATTTTTATCCCTTTTCTCATTTACTTCCAGACTATTTTCCACAGGCAAAAATTACTTAAATGAACTGATCATTGGAAATATGTTTGTGATATCTAGCCAACTTTAACAATTTTTATTACTTCAGAAAAATTCCATTTGCCTCTTCCAATAGGAAAGACTCTTTGATGTCATGATGGGCTGAACAAAATCCAAACCCAGGGCTTTGTACGTTTCATGTTAGACTGTTCATTCCCCCTTGTCTTAGTTTGCCAGGCTGCTGTGACAAATATCATGCAATAGGTTGGCTTAAGCAATGAGAATTTATTGGCAAACTGTTTTAGAACCTAGTCATCCAAAATCAAGACTTCAAATAGGCCATGTTTTACCTCTTCTGGTGCTTGCTTGCCACAGTTCTTGGTGTTCCTCGGATTGTGTCTCTGCCTCCTGTCACATGGTGATCTCTTTTCTTGTGTCTGTTTCCACTGACTTTCTACTTCTTGTGCTTTCTCTGCTTCTAGTTTCTTCTCTTTAAAAGGCTTTGAGTGACATGGATTAAGCCCTGCTGTGATTCAGTTAGGCCATACCTTAACTAAAATTGACATTTTCAGAAGGTCCTATTTACACATGAGCTCATACTCATGGGAAAGTGGAGTAAGATTAAGAACATGGTCTTTCATAGGGGTACTAATTCAACCTGCCACAATCTTTCTTATGGATAACTAACCTTGCATCTAAATTTTGGAAAGTTTCAAATTCCTCTCTTCCCCTATGGGCAAAACTTGTGTCTAGGTTATATTTTAATATTCTTATTAAAACCTTTTGGAATGCATGGAACTTTAATAAATTAAAAGGTGTTAAAGCCTAAAATGTAAATAAAAATCACCTAGAAATAGATAAAAAGTAAATTAAGACTTTTCTTACAAGCATAAAATTTACAATAAAAAACATATATCACTAGACGCCAGAAATAAAGAAACTAGAAGTCATGATAGTATGTATGTGCATCAATATTACACATTGACGAGATAACACTGATCCTTGGAGCAGGGTTGAAGCTGTCTTCTGAATGATGCAGTAAAATCCTTCTCATGTAAAAGTAGAGAGTATAGCATAGAAATAGAATTTGCCTCTTCTGTAGAACCTAAAGAAATGTCAGAGCAAGGACACTGCATATAGCCTTTGGCAACATGCTAAAGCACTGCAGTGCCCTCCTGAAGACATTAGGATCCAAGTCTTCTTTTCAAACCACATTTAAAAAAAATAATAAATTGCTAATGTATTTTCAGAGGATCCAGAGAATGATCAAAATGGATAATGGTACCTATTTAACCACAGACATTAAGAAGAGCATAGACTATCATGGATATTTCAAGAAATGGGAAAACTACTGAAAAAAATTCATTAAGAACAACAAAAAAATAATTGGCCATGATTTGGATCACACCAGTAATCCAGAACAATTTTTTAAAGGCTTTCTTCTATTGCATATTAGCAAATATAGGATGACCTTAAGCATGAGAACTGAAAAGTACAAAATACATGTCTACCTTTAATAGCAACAGAAGCTGTCCACTTCATTGGTGAGTCTAAAGGGGATTAATTAGTAAAGTTCCTTGATTGCTATAAGTTATTTTTGAAATAATAAAAAAAAAAAAAGGAGAAAGGAATGTAGACCTGGAAAAAAAAAAAACAAAGAAAATGTTAGAGGCACAACATGAAAGAAATTCAGAATAATCCTCACTGAAATAAACTTATCTTCTAAATTTAAACAGGATACTAGTGTGAAAAAACAGGGTCTTTCATTTTAGATACTCTTCAGTGTGGATCAAAGCAAGCAAAAGAAGTATTCATCTTTGAAGCTGAGCTTTCTGCTTGACTTCGCATACCCATAGTGCTTTCCACTTTCAGTTTGCTTTGATGAATTTATCATTTTCACATTAAACAATATGTATGCAGACATTGGGCTAATTGCTACGGGGGCACAATAACAGATAAGCATGAGTTCTTCTCTCTACGAAGTCAGAGTCCAACAGGAAGGGCAGGCATGAGAGATTCACTAGGGCAATGCAAATAACTATACAAGTTGTGCACTGACCATTAATGTCATACTGTTCTGCTTGTAGACATCATGAAATTGAGTATTTACTCATTAAAACAACTTTGGAAAGATGAAAATCAATTAGCTTTCTCCTGAGTTTAGTGTTTTTCTTTTTTTTTCTCTCTCTTTTAATATAAATATTGTTGGGCAGCCACAAGCTAGGCTGTATACCCAGCAACCAGAAAAAGTTGTCCCCACACATTAAAGTGGCTTTACCTTGATGAATTAATTGTAGCCCAAATTCTAGCCTCATTTTTTTCACACTCACAAATTTGATCAGAAAAAATTAATCACAATTATTCCCATGAGAGTCAAATAAGAACAAAGTTCCCAAGATAATAAATAAAAACTGTATGAAAATGCACTGATTTATATGGACAATAGAGCTACCATATGGATCAAACTATTTGGATTTATAGAGTCAGCACATTCTCTCCTTGCACGCACATTGACAATGAAAGCCAAGTCATAAATAGCAGGTGTTTTAATGAGAATCCGGATAAGTAAAGTATTTACTAGCAACTGAGGTAAGGTAGCCTAATGTGCATTTACACATATTCATAATTGTATTACTTTTGAAATTGAGCTCATAATACTTAAAGCTTATGATAAATGCCAAACCCACCTTTATAATTAGGATGGCATCAAAAAAGGGGCAATAATACCCAAAGTCCATTTGCTTAGACTATTTTTTCTCTGCTATGCATGTGTGTGTGTATATATTTACATTTATACTATATTTATACATTTATATTATAAATGCATATATTTATATATATATGCAGCCATTGTGCTATATTTGGATGGATATTAGCACTGTTAGCCTCTCTGGCTCTCCTTTCTTTCAGTTTCTTCTTCAGACTGACACATACTTCAATTATGTGTGTTAATACCTTTCCCTCTGTCTCTGATAAGATGTGTGATTTCCTTTCAAATCATTTCAAGTTGGTTTTAAAATTTGTGTCAGAACATTCAGTTGCTGAGTGGGAGTGAGATGAAGGTTATACAAAGCTACAGAATAATCACAACTCATATTTTCTGATCATCAGTCTTATTAACGGCTGATGTTTTTAATATTATTATGGCTACTTGCATCTTTTTCCCTTCTAGTAGCAGTTATGGCACTTTGAATTTCCAGTTGATTTAAAATGGGGACTATTTAGCTGGAAGAATAAAGAGATTTTATTAGATACATGGTTTTACGACATCATAGGAATTAAGAGAATTTTATACACACAAGAGAAAGAAACAATAAAAAAAAGCTTTCACAAAGATTTTGTAAGCGAAAATTAATGCATTATCTTTCTGATAACCCACGTGAGTCACCAACTTACATAACGAAAAGTGTATGTAGAAAAGTTGCTAATGTTATCTTGTCTGGAGATGTGCCTCCTTTAAAGCTCTATGACTTATATTATTGTCAATACTAAATCATAGGTCTTTAAAGATCACACATGAATTAAAGATCATATTCCAAAATGGACTGATTCCTCCAACAAGGATGGGGGAAAGAATACATGCAGCATGCTAAAGTAACGAATTAGGCAAGAAAAAAAGAATTGTAAATAAAAACACTGCAGAAATTAAAAAGCATATTAAACATTCAAAGCCACAGTTTCCTCAGGTGATAGATTAATGGGCAAATTGGCAAACTTAAACCACTTCTTCCTTTATAAGATTATTTCCGTTTCTATTTTGCTATTAAGCCCCTATAAAATTACTCCTACTAATTATCAATAGAACAAATATAGGTGTTAGTTATATTATGGAATTAAATGCAAACTGTGCTTGCTATATCAAAGCAAATTACAAGACTTCAAATAAATTTTATGCTTATGGCTGTTTGCTTTGACCAACACTCCCAAGATTCCATATTTATCTTCTCGTCCAATGGGTGCTCAACAGAAAAAAATCAGAAGCAAGTAAAGTGATCCCTAATGTTCAAATTCAGTTAATTTTTTTAATCAAGATGTATGGTTTGAAATGACAGAAATAGTACCAAACTGTTCAGTATTTAAAGCATTGTATCATGTAACTAAAAAATATTGAGGAATACTGGTTTGGATACTACATAAAAAAGATGAAGGGTGGGCCACCGTGGCTCAGCAGGCAGAGTTCTCACCTGCCATGCCAGAGACCTAGGTTCGATTCCCGATACCTGCCCATGCAAAAAAAAAGAAAATAGTTGGAGGCCCTTTGTCATTTCTTTCCTTTATTCTC